>NC_056743.1:1495542020-1495762020 GCF_019279795.1 Protopterus annectens | reverse complement strand
ATTAGTGATCGAACATTTAGTTAGTCGAATAACTAAATGTCGATCGCTAAATATAGAAGACCCAAAACCGCAAACGGCAGTTTTCACACAGGGAAACAATGCCGTTGTCCCACCTAAAAAAAAAAAAACAATAAACACAAATCAAGTGGGGTCTTCTCCTCCCTTACCCCTCGATGTGGGGGGCTGTGCTCCCCACACCCCCTAACTAAATATACCAACTCCAAGATCGCGCCACATTGTAGAAAGGGCAAAATCCATGTAACAGCCAAACAACTTGCTTCCCTGTGTGGAAACTGCCGTTCGCAGTTTTGTGTCTTCAACATTTAGTGATTGACATTTAGTTATTTGACTAACTAAATGTTCAATCACATAATATAGACCCAGAATGTGCAATACAGTATAAGCTGAAGGAAAAAGGCATTAAATCATAGCAGTTAGGATTCCTTTGTTGGAAGAAACTAGTGCTTACCTTTATATTATTTGTAATTACAAAACATTGCCTGTTTTAGTGTTTTAATCAGTGTGTGTGTCTAGTACTTATCATGGGGTCTATGACTTTTTGAAAGGTTTCATGTAGTCCTGTTGGATTGGTCAGGTAGTACGCTGAGTTTTGTTAACTTGGGTGAATTAGATATGCAGATTGAAAGCACATACTAGCTGCACTTACAGCTCTTTATTGACTGGGTGAAATGTTTATAATGGTGTTGTACTGAGAAGGATATTTTAAACAAATATTATGTCTGCTTGATACCTTTTGGTGGTGATGATGGTAGAAGGGGTGATAATGCAACTGAACTATGAGCACAGTGACAACTTTATAAAATTATAAATGTGATTATGAATAATGATGGGATGAATAGAACAGATGTGAATTTGTAACTATATGCTGACTGAAAGACAGAGTTAGTAATGACAAAGGAGGACTGCTGCAAGAACTGTATGACATTTTATGCTGGTGACTGTATGCAGATCGAGAACAGTTGCATAATTATGAGTGGCGCAAGAAGGATTCAGGTTAGTACTCGACATACCTTGCTTCGGGGCAATGTCACAGGCATGATTGTCTGGCAACAGACGCTTTGACAACTGGCATTTGTGCAGCACTGCAAATATACACAGAATATAACAAACAGTACTACTTAGGAAGGGTATGGAACTGGAACAGTATGGTGATATATACAGAACATAAAAAAACAGTACTTCTTAGGAAGGGTAGGGAACTGGAACAGTATGGTGAGATATACAGAATATAACAAACTGTACTACTTAGGAATGGTAGGGAACTGGAACAGTATGGTGATATATACAGAATATAACAAACAGTACTACTTAGGAAGGGTAGCGAACTGGAACAGTATGGTGATATATACAGAATATAACACAGTACTACTTAGGAAGGGTAGGGAACTGGAACAGTATGGTGATATATACAGCATATAACAAACAGTGCTACTTAGGAAGGGTAGGGAACTGGAACAGTATGGTGATATATACAAAATATAACAAACAGTACTACTTAGGAAGGGTAGGGAACTGAAACAGTATGGTGATATATACAGACTATAATAAACAGTACTACTTAGGAAGGGTAGGGAACTGGAACAGTATGGTGATATATACAGAATATAACAAACAGTACTACTTAAGAAGGGTAGGGAACTGGAACAGTATGGTGATATATACAGAATATAACAAACAGTACTACTTAGGAAGGGTAGGGAACTGAAACAGTATGGTGATATATACAGAATATAACAAACAGTACTCCTTAGGAAGGGTAGGTAACTGGAACAGTATGGTGATATATACAGAATATAACAAACAGTACTACTTAGGAAGGGTAGTGAACTGAAACAGTATGGTGATATATACAGCATATAACAAACAGTACTACTTAGGAAGGGTAGGGAACTGGAACAGTATGGTGATATATACAGAATATAACACAGTACTACTTAGGAAGGGTAGGTAACTGGAACAGTATGGTGATATATACAGAATATAACAAACAGTACTACTTAGGAAGGGTAGGGAACTGGAACAGTATGGTGATATATACAGAATATAACAAACAGTACTACTTAGGAAGGGTAGGGAACTGGAACAGTATGGTGATATATACAGAATATAACAAACAGTACTACTTAGGAAGGGTAGGGAACTGGAACAGTATGGTGATATATACAGAATATAACAAACAGTACTAACAAACAGTACTACTTAGGAAGGGTAGGGAACTGGAACAGTATGGTGATATATACAGAATATAACAAACAGTACTACTTAGGAAGGGTAGGGAACTGGAACAGTATGGTGATATATACAGAATATAACAAACAGTACTACTTAGGAAGGGTAGGGAACTGGAACAGTATGGTGATATATACAGAATATAACAAACAGTACTACTTAGGAAGGGTAGGGAACTGAAACAGTATGGTGATATATACAGAATATAACAAACAGTACTACTTAGGAAGGGTAGGGAACTGGAACAGTATGGTGATATATACAGAATATAACAAACAGTACTACTTAGGAAGGGTAGGAACTGAAACAGTATGGTGATATATACAGAATATAACAAACAGTACTACTTAGGAAGGGTAGGGAACTGGAACAGTATGGTGATATATACAAACTGGAACAGTATGGTGATATATACAGAATATAACAAACAGTACTACTTAGGAAGGGTAGGGAACTGGAACAGTATGGTGATATATACAGAATATAACAAGGAAGGGTAGGGAACTGAAACAGTATGGTGATATATACAGAATATAACAAACAGTACTACTTAGGAAGGGTAGGGAACTGGAACAGTATGGTGATATATACAGAATATAACAAACAGTACTACTTAGGAAGGGTAGGGAACTGGAACAGTATGGTGATATATACAGAATATAACACAGTACTACTTAGGAAGGGTAGGTAACTGGAACAGTATGGTGATATATACAGAATATAACAAACAGTACTACTTAGGAAGGGTAGGGAACTGAAACAGTATGGTGATATATACTGCATATAACAAACAGTACTACTTAGGAAGGGTAGGGAACTGGAACAGTATGGTGATATATACAGAATATAACAAACAGTACTACTTAGGAAGGGTAGGGAACTGGAACTGGAACAGTATGGTGATATATACAGACTATAACAAACAGTACTATGTAGGAAGGGTAGGGAACTGAAACAGTATGGTGATATATACAGACTATAACAAACAGTACTACTTAGGAAGGGTAGGGAACTGGAACAGTATGGTGATATATACAGAATATAACACAGTACTACTTAGGAAGGGTAGGGAACTGGAACAGTATGGTGATATATACAGACTATAACAAACAGTACTACGTAGGAAGGGTAGGGAACTGAAACAGTATGGTGATATATACAGACTATGACAAACAGTACTACTTAGGAAGGGTAGGGAACTGGAACAGTATGGTGATATATACAGACTATAACAAACAGTACTACGTAAGAAGGGTAGGGAACTGAAACAGTATGGTGATATATACAGAATATAACACAGTACTACTTAGGAAGGGTAGGTAACTGGAACAGTATGGTGATATATACAGAATATAACAAACAGTACTACGTAGGAAGGGTAGGGAACTGAAACAGAATGGTGATATATACAGCATATAACAAACAGTACTACTTAGGAAGGGTAGGGAACTGGAACAGTATGGTGATATATACAGAATATAACACAGTACTACTTAGGAAGGGTAGGGAACTGGAACAGTATGGTGATATATACAGACTATAACAAACAGTACTACTTAGGAAGGGTAGGGAACTGGAACAGTATGGTGATATATACAAAATATAACAAACAGTACTACGTAGGAAGGGTAGGGAACTGAAACAGTATGGTGATATATACAGAATATAACACAGTACTACTTAGGAAGGGTAGGGAACTGGAACAGTATGGTGATATATACAGACTATAACAAACAGTACTATGTAGGAAGGGTAGGGAACTGAAACAAATGTATGATGGAACAGTATGGTGGGAATAGTAAAACAAGTGCAAGGGAATTGGAATGTATGCAAAGATGAGGGTTTGAGAAATCATAGCTATATATATATATATATATATATGGTTGGAATAGTAAAATAAATGCAAGGGAATTGGAATGTATGTAAAGATGAGGGTTTGAGAAAAAAAAAAGAAAAAAAAAAATATATATATATATATATATATATATATATATATATATATATATATATATATATATTGCTTATGTCCCATAACAATGCTATAGTAAAATGAAAAATTATACAACTGTTTTTGGGTCTCTGGTTGAAACTTTTGAACTATATTTGATATAGGTTTAATGTGCAATTTGAAAACATGCACTGAGAAGAGATGATATGTTGTTCTAAATGCAAGTATAGAAGTATATAAGTGGCCCACTGTTTGCATGGTCAATTGCCTGCCAGATATTTGCAGGGACTTGTTTGCTGTGCATGACTGCGGGGTCTTTAGTTACCATAACAGTATGTGGTATGTTGCTGCCTACAGACTTGTGTACAGCTAGCAGAACTTGTAGCTGTCTCTGCACATTGGCAGGCTCTGAACAAGAATCAACAGTGTAATTTTATAAGCCGTGTTTCACAGACTGAGCCACCAAAGTACAAACCAAGTCTCTTAATCTTAGCCACAGTTAATACATTTAAATGGCTAAAGTTGTTGCAGTTCTGTAAAAGTGAAATTCTAGAAGACTGCTCCCTCTGTTTTCTGATTCATTCAATAACATGTATTTGTTTAAAATTATTTCCAAATCTTAACAAATGTCTTAGGGACTTTTTTCTGTATGCCATGATTGTGTCACTGTTACTTTTTTATGTTATCATGGGTTTTTTTTATCCAAATAAATCAACATTGGACATATCCCAACCTTACTTTCCAAACTTTTTTTATTAAATAAAACTGGTTTGTACCAAAACTTTGACTATATGTTAAGAATGTCCTTTGTGTTGTTAGAAACAAGGTTAATTTTCTTGCTCTTTATATGGATTATTCTAAATTGTTATATGTGTATAATAGCCCATTACATTTTCATGATACAGCTAAGCTTATATCACAGTAACCTGGCTATAATATGTCATAAATGACAGCCAGAGCACACATATTCTTGTAATATAGGTACATCAGTTCATCTTAGTATGAACAAATGATGCATATGAAAATTGCTTTCTGCAAGCCCTCCCTCCCCAACTTCTATGCATGTGACTTAACCCGCCTTTATGAAGAGAGACCCCCTTTTACTTAATGATTCTCACTCTGAGGTAGCTGGACCTTGCAAAAAGAATGACTTCTGAAAGGGAATGTAATGCCATTCTTGTTCTGACTTTAGAAGGCTGCAGCATCAGATGACCAAAAAACATGACAATGCAGGTAGCACAATCTTGTTGCAATGTAAAGCAAACAAATCAGGTTAATAACTGTCATCATGAGTTAGTACACTTCATCTACTGTGACTTAAACTAAGTTGATGTCAGTGTGTGACTGTAAACCCTGTAAAACATTGTATTGTTTGTAAACTGCCAATGAGCTATACTTATAACTCATTTCTAATTGTTCTGTTTAGTGATATGAAACGATATGAGGAATATTACATTTACAGCTGATAGTTATTTTATACATTTACTACAACACCATTTTTATATGTAATACTAGCTATGCATGCCTTTGTGTCTATTAATTCTGGCACAGTATATGCATATGTAATATAAATCAGGTAGAGTTTCAGCTACACACATAGAATCCTGTTATTCAAAATTGTGTTATACGTTTGCTGGCACTTTAAAACCTTAAGTCATATAGAAATAACTTGTGAAAAATAAGGCACTTATGACATTTGTTTACTTTTGACTTGACTTTCTGTAGTAAGGAATCACTGCACTTAATTGTAGCCCGTTTCTCTGATGCTTATCCTACTGAGTATCTTTAAGTGAAGATTTATAATGTTGAGACTTCCCTGCATTGGCTGTGAAATTATCAGAAACAGCATTTAATACATGTCCAAGGTCACCTGGATATCACACCTTTTCCCTTTTCTCTAAGTTTTCACAGTTGTTGGGAAAGCATGGATCCCACATTGGGGAACTGTGGTGGCTAGATCCTCCCTGCTAAAACAATGATTCATGCGTATTACATTTCTTTGATATTTCTCTAGGTGACTTTTTGTGTTTGTGATAGTTTGCATTTTTATGTGTAATTTACAACATCCCAAGCTTTACTTATCATGACAATCAGCCTGCAGTGTAAGGATAGGACACTGTGATAGTCTCAGTCTATGCCCCACAGCAGGGTTGTGATAACAAGAAAAAGGGTGCATTCATGGAGTATCTGCATGACCTACCAGATAAAGCATAGCAACATGAGATGGTGTTAATAAGGGGGGACATGAATGTACATATCGGGACTGCCAGAAAAGGATGTGAGGATTGCCTGGGACAACATGGGCAGGCCAACAGGAATAAAGAAGAGATCACTATAGACTTCTGTCTGGCAAATGGCTTGATGGTGGCCAACACATGGCTCAGCAAGTGACAGACAGTCACAAGATCACATACAAGAGTGGAAAACTTGCAATTCAGGTAGACTTCCTTACAACAACAAAAGGGCAGTAAGGTAGAATCAGTGATTTCAGTACAATATAATGTGCAATTATGATGTAGCATTTGTCAAAGAGACTTGGTTCAATAACAATTGTGGCACTATCCTTTCTGTACTAGTTCCATCTGGTTTTAAGATTTTTCACTACTGCAGACCAACTTGGACTGGTGGTATTGTCGCTATTATTTATCATGACAACCTCAAGTGCAGTAACATCTTGACAGCCCCACAAAACTCATTTGAATTTGCTCTAGGACATTTCTCCTCATTTGGGTGTCTTGTTATTTATCATCTTCCAATTAAGTATCGAACACTTTTGCAACAGTTTGTTGATTTTCTTTGATGTCATGTATTAGTATACTCATGTTGGCTAATTGCTGTTGTGATTTTAGTGTAAGAGTGGACTATGTATCTATAGCTTTTATTCAAGAATTTTTATCAATCATGAGCGGATTTGGGCTTAAACAATACATTGACTCTCCAACACACTTTCAAGGCCCTGTACTTGACCTTGTCTTTCAGTTTGATGCTCCCTTATAACATTTTTGATCAGCTCTGTTATCAGTTTCAATATTATGTCTCCAGTTTCCTGTTCTTCTGATAATTCTTTTGTCTCATGTCAAACAACTTCGGAAATCACCTTCGATGCTTTTCTGTCTGCTCTTCATTCATTTCCTATTCCTCCACCTGACAACATGGAAGAACTTATTTCTATGTACAATTGTTGCTAGCTCACGTCCAACCTGTAAACCTGGCACCTCAAAAACCTTGTTTAAATCATTCTCTTGTAGCCTTAAGAAAACCTGGCCATAGATGGGAGCATAGGTGGTGTAGAACAGGTGCCCAGAAGATAAACTTGTTCTTGACAACCATTTTGCCTTTTACCTCTCTGACATTAGAAATGTTAAATTACTTTGCTTTTCTAATCAGATTTCATGGGCTGCAAATTGTCTAAGATAATGCATCATGATTAACAACCTCATTCATAGTTATGTGTCTAGCCTACAACTAAAAGCTTGCCTAATGTAACATGTCATTTTTTATAATCCAAACTAAAATAAGAAGCAGAAAGAGTACTAATAAAACAAAGTCCAAATAAAGTGCAGAACTAGTAATTAACTCCTAGTCTGTCTCCAGACAGGAACACACAGTCACAAAACTCCCTTCACCAAAGGCTTTTTAGCACTAAGGTGACAACAAGATCCTGCCAAAAGGAGTGATAAACTAAAATACTAAAAAGAAAAAAAAATCATAGAGCTGAAGTAAAGGAGAGAAAGAGTGTTTGTGTGTGTCCGTGTGTGTGTGTGTGTGTGTGTGTGTGTGTGAGACAACAGACAGATGAATCAAGAAATCAGCACCCACTATAGTAATCTTGAACAAGATGCGATATAAAGACATCACAAATAAAAATACAATAACAATAAAAACTATAATCGTAAGTGTATTAAAAGCAAACAAAAAAGTGCTTTCACCCATAAGGCTTCTTTAGATCATTGTTAAAACTCAGCATCCACAAAATCAACCATACACTAAAGATAGGAAGGAAAAAACAAGCAATAAAATGTATGGAAAAATGCAAATGACTATATATATGCATATGATGCAGCAGAACAGTAAACAAGAACAAATTATCTAAAACGTAGCCAAAATAATGTCCAGAAAAGTAAAGGAAGGAGCAAACATGATGTCAAAACCATTAATAAAATAATTTGTGGTCCAGTTTCCTAAGGTGAAGAATGCATTTAACTGAACAAGCAGAATTAAGTCCAGGTGGGTTGTGAATTTGTCATTCCAGTTCCTTCTTTTCAAGAATGCTATTAAAGTTCCCTTCCAGTGGACCCATCCTGATTAGGTCTAAAATGTAAAAAGTCAAAAAAAGAATGACCTGGTGATTTAATGCTGTGCTTTGTAAGCGGGTTATTGCTTAGTGTAGTTATAATTTCAGATGTGTGTTGGCTATCCTCCTTTTCAACTTAAAAGAAAATTGTTTACAGAGCTCAGTACTTCGTGTCAAGTTTCTTTACATAGGAAAGACTATTTCTAAGTTGAAACAGTGTTGAATAAGCACATTTGTGCCAGCTATAAAGATTACAATCTGATAAATAGCTATTTATTCATTTATTGATTTTTATTCATTTATTTGATTGTTACCATCTGTACTATATACACATAATAAAGGTATAACCAATTTTACAAAGCCTTTCACTCTTGATCCTAAACGGTGAACAGATTTCCACGTGTAGTCGGTGGTGTAGCTAGCTCTAAAAAGAGCTGTTTTAGACTGTGGGCAGCTGGAGCTCTATATAGAGCTGTTACAGATCTCTATGAGCTCTGAGAAGAGCTGTTTTGTGTTTTGAATGCCCTTTTGGACAGATGCGGTAGTTCTAAAAAGAACTGTTTTGTTTGGTTCACTGAAGCTGTGTCTGTGCCTCCGGTTGGTCTTACTGAAGCTGATACAGATTTATGTGAGCTCTGAGAAGGGCCGATTTGTGTTTTGAATGCCCGTTCGTGTGTTGGTAGCTCTAATAAGTACTTTTTTGTTTTATTCTTCAATGTGTCTCCGGTTCCTCTTACCAGAGCTTTTACAGATCTCTGTGAGCTCTGAGAAGAGCTGTTTGGTGTACTGTGAGCTCTGAGAAGAGCTGTTTGGTATAAGGTGCAGATCCACGTGAGCTCTGAAAAGAGCTGTTTTGTGTATGGACACAATGGGCTCTGGGAAGAGCTGCTGTTGTGTCCTTCGGTGTTCCGTGGTGGTGTCGATCTCCGTTGTCCTTCTTCTTGAACAGATCTTCGGTTCTTTTGCTATGTGTGAGTCCTAAAAAGGACTATTTGTGCACTCCCCAAGCGCTGGCCAGAATGACCTGAGAGCTGTTGCTGTGCTGCTTTTATGCTACTGTGGAGGGGGCGTGGTCGAGAGATGTCCAATGAGAAGTGACTAGTTGGGGGTGTGGCCCTAGTAGGCCTACAAGGTGAAGACAGACCTGGTTGGAAGCATCTCATTCCTCTTATTTAGTTCCTTTTTATTATCCGGCTACTTGTTCATATGTGCCATTCCTAACCTCTAGCAATGCGTTGGAGCCTTTTGCTTTGTCACGATTATGCCTATGTTTGAAAAAACTGTACTAAAACTTAAATTTAATTTAATTTTAAATTTAACCAAAAAATAAAAAATAATAAAAATTAAAATTAAATTTAAAATTAAATTTAAATTTAAAATTAAAATTGAACTGTAAAACTCTGGGGTTACTGACTATAGTTCTAAATTTAGACTTGCCATTACCATCTGTGAAACATTGCAAGCAAGCTTGGTTCTGAGAAAGATTCTGAGATGTCCGGCGCTTTCGGGGCAGATAGGAAGGTAGCCTGTCTGCCGCTCCTTCATCAGAGAGAGCGTACATTAGGTAGTAAAAAGTTAAATGTAGTTTGACATTGAAATTTTACCTTTTAAATTAAAAATTATTAAAAGTTGAGCTAACAATTGTAACTTTTGTGAGGGCTGATACATTAACTTACTGCAATTTTAGTTCTGCTTATAAACAATTAATGTTCAAAAAATCTGGAAAAAAAATGCAAAGAACAGTCTTCTTAAAATAACAGTGAAGTACAAAACTCTTTGTTATTTATCTGTACCTCCAATGTGTGCATCAGGTGTGGGGGGAATAATTCCACACACCAAAAGTACTTGAACTTTGGGACTGCTCCACATCAGAGAAGATGGAATACTTCAAGATACAGCAATTTTGAAATCAGTATCTATTTTCCTAAAATCACACTTAAGCGCTCACAGGTCTGAGGATTCCAGTTACAATCCTCAGATATAAAATGGGAACTCAAAAAGGCACATCAAAGGGTCTGTTCACCCAAAAGAGTCAGTGCAAAGGCAGGTTAGCTTCTTGCTCTCTGGGAACAGCAGCCCTACACTGATTAAATAGTACTGAAGGCATGCTCCCTGTATGTGTAGTACCTTACTTTCCAAAAAAAAATTATTTGTAATCAGATTACAGCTACCCGGTTTTATTCAAATATTTCAGCTATCTTTATATATTAAACTATTCTACAACAATAATGGTTTCCTTCTTTTGTTTCAGCATGCTCCTCTGAAACATAAATCGCACATAACATATAGAATTTTGGATTTTACAGACGTAACTTTCACAAATCCAACATTCAGCATTAGATATAAGTGAGAGTGGTTTTGCTAAGTGTCATCATGACATTTCTGTACTGGCAGCTATGACCTTTAAAGAAAGAACACAATAGTAAATGTTTGTTGACGCATAGTATTACAAAAGGCTGCAGGGAGGTTGTCCCCACTGTAAAATGTATTTTTACAACATGTGTTACTCGTGTATATGTGTTTGTGTTTTAATGTGAACCAAGGGCTGCCTTGTAATTGCTTCATGTGGTACTGGATCTAGCTGAGAACTACTGTTCAGTTGAGCAGCCAAAACCCCACATCCTCAACAGCCCTGGAAGAAGGTTGGGTTGAGCCCGAGGGGCAAAGGTGAGACTGGCAGACCAGTGAAGAAGGAGAGAAGCGGGTGGCTGGTCAGCTGCACTGAGAATTAAAAAAATAAAATCACGTGGTTTGGGCTAATTTGGTTTTCATATGCCTGCTTTTTGATTCTCTGAAATACTGTTTAATACAGTATGCTATACAAAACATGTCACAGCTGACTACAATTTTTGCTGAACAGCAAGTACTAGTGGCTTGTAACCTGTGAGATTAAGTAAACAAAATGCATTAAATATATAAACAGGAACATAGGTGTCATAAAAACAGAAACTGTTTAATTTACAGTAGTAAGATTCAATGGAAAGTGTTTTGTTTCGCTTCCATGCAAATGCAATTTTAAGGCAAAACAAATTTTGGATGACAGCTTCTCTACAGCAAAATGCACACCATTTGTCACAGTGGGTCATTCATTTTATTAGTTTAGTAAGTTTGCCACTTAATTACTGTCATCATAAAGCTTTTCAGCCATCCCAATACCATATCCCCTAGGCTGCAAGAAGCAATATGTTAACTAGCTAAAAAGTAACACCTTTATCTAGCACAATATATGCTTTCACATAGGTACTGCACCACAGGCATACTAATACACAAAAGGCCCATTTCATCTTCCAAAAAGCTGGCATTTCTACAACCCTGCACTTTTCCTATTACACATCTAAACATATCCTCTTCCATCTCCATGGCAAGCATAGCAAATGCCCCCCACCCTCTCCCTCCTCTGGTTCTCTTTAACTCAGTAAGCAGTCATGCTCCATTTCCAGTAAGTTCACTGCCCTGCTGTCTCAAGGCTTTGTATGTTTTCTGTCAAAGTAACAAACCTTTAAATGCTATTCTCTTTCCACATTTTAAGCGGCATTACTACCTTGTGTTATTGAGTATGAAAACACTAAAAAGCTGCATTCCTTTTTATACTTGTTTGGATATGATGACCTGCTGTTTTTATGAATATTTAACAGGTGTGATGTTCACAGCGGGTATTTCCACTGTATAAATGTGAGCACAGCCTCTCATAACGGGAAGTCTGGTGTGCAGGTGCTACACTGCTCACCTTTTCTCTGCCTTTGAGACTGATCTCTCTCTCTTTTTTCTCTTTTTCTTTACACTTTATATATGTGGCTTCCACCAGTTTGCACATTTGGCTTTAGCTTAAACCCCTCAGATGTGTCTGATTTTGCTTAATATTTTTGTCCGGCACTTGTACATTTTTTGATTTTCTGGTAAATCACTGAGAATTATTTTCAGTCAGAAATGCCAGTCATTAGAATTACATAATTCTTATTGTTCAGAACATGCAGGTTTTATACAACACCTGTTGTCCTATTGACTTTTTAAGTGAATTGGAGTAACATTTAAAAATTGCCCTTACTTTGGGTCTTTGTACCTGATTTTTAATCAAAAAAGGTGAGAGTTATTGTTTGGCTTGCTGACAAAAGTAATCATCCATGCAGTCACAATTGTAACTTAAAATATGACTGGACTAAGTTGTATACACAGCAGATTCAAAGCACAGAGGTGTATTTATGTGGCTATTATAAATCATGTTTTATATCTGCTAAGGCCCAAACAGACTGCAATTAGATGTTTGTAGTCAAAACATATGAAAGTAATTTGATAGAGCTGTTGGAGGCCAGTTTGTCATCCATGACCCAAGTTATGAGAGACCTTCCTTATTTCATCTCTCAGAACTCCATGGGGTTGCACAACACATGCATACACTGTATATGAATAATATACTGAGCATATGTGTGTGTGTGTGTGTGTGTGTGTGTGTGTGTATATATATATATATATATATATATATATATATATATATATATATATATATACACACGTGCGCATATCTCACATCTGAAGAGCCATTTCCAATAATTTGATGTATTTTTTTCTTTAACCTAAACAAATCTGAAGGGTCGTTTTCCCACATTTTGAAGTATTCTCTGTTTAACCTAAGAGAAGCCATGATTTGTTGATGCTTGTACAGTTCAATATTTAAACTTAGACCATGAGAGCAGCTGTTAAATGATAGTTTTCACCCATTTCATAATACCTGATATTCTGTGTTAGAAGTACTGAGGATATTATCTAGTGTTCATTTTATGGTTTCATGGGTTTCATAGGATTCAAAGGAATTTCAGTGAAATTGGGTCCCGTGACCATTTACACCTTCCCAGGACCCAGCCTTATACTATACCCCCTTTGTCTAGGAGGGCTAGGTCAGTCAAGCCCAGACTAAATTTTGGATACCCATCCGATCATCTAGGCCCTGTATGAAGGACAATAATGCAACATGCTGCTTAACATGCAGGGGCAGTCTGTTCAAGAGGTAGTCAAGACACTGCATGATAAATCTGTCTCTTCTTCAAGTTTTATTATCTGCTGGTGAAGATTCAGGTTTCTCGTTCTGGGATTTGTAGAACTATTTTAGTTGTGGTGATACAAGAGATCCAGGACAACTGGGTCTCTAATGGCATTGCTGGCAAGGAGTTGATAATGGAGAACACAGGACCATGGGAAAGTAGAGCATCATCTATGCTTGTAGGCTGAGGGGAGGTGTTGTACACAAAGTGTGACACTATTGCACTTTTTTGCATTTAATCTGAGCCCATTTTCAATACACCAGTTATTTGCATGTGTGAGTTCTTGCTGAAGGGTGAGGGCATCAGACGGAACTGAAGAATAACTTCCAGTTTGCAATTTTATGTAAACTTAGTTAGCTGGAAGACTTTGTTTCCAGTCTGAAGATCAGAAAAACAAATGCCAAAAAGGAAAGATCCCAACATCCTGTTTCTACCAGCATCATTGGCATAGAGAAACATCCCTTTACTACACTGCACTGCTGAAAAGTAACGTCTGGTTGTCAGCTAACTTACCATTCTCAGAGGGACAGTTATAGAAAAGCCCTGCTGATAGACTGCTTCCTGCAGGAAGGGTGATGGAGAGGCCCTTACTGCTAGGTAACTTCTTGGAGGGAGGGTATTAGAGAAGCAGGATCTAAAACAAGCCATTAATGTACATTAGAATCAAGACCCAATATATTACTCGCATACCACTGAATTTCAGTATTAATAATGAAAGCACATCACATGAGGGAAAAGCTTTTGCAGGACGAGGCAAGGACTCCTGCATCTTCCACACCCCTGTAATTATAAATATACTAACTCCAAGATCACACAAATGACAAATTCCCTTACCTCTCTGTCCACCCAACCTTGTGAAAACAGTTTCAGTGCTGCTCAATAACTATGCAAGTCAAAGGAGCAAACCCTCCATTCTCCTTCGCTCTCACTGTGCTCTTTCAACAGAATACACTATCAATGTCATTTTTTAATTATAAAAAACATAAATGAATTGCTTTCTGACAAAATGCAAGACTTCAGGCAAACACACGCATAGAATGGGCCAGCACGGCAAGAATTTCTGCGAGCTTTCTGTGCAACTTGGGTGTGTTATGTGCATGCAACAGAAATCCCAGCAGGTACAAAGGATGATACGGCAACAAGGAAAAAACTTGTTTCATTTAGTGGTCTCACAAGGATAGCCTTTTCTTCTAGGTGGCTACAATTTGGGCAGAAAGTTTGTCACTCTGACCCTAGGGAAGCAGAGCTGGAGAGTGGGCCTCAACTCTTTGTACCTCTATTATGTGGTTGATGGCATGATGTACCTTTGTCATTATTTTAATATACTATTACTTATTGAGATATCACACTATCAGTATTAGGATGATGATATCACCCTTTGGACAGACTTGTCTTCTCACTCTGTCAGCTATAATCCGAGGTCTGTACCTGAGTAGCTCCTTCACTCCAGGTGGCCATAATTCAGACAGAATGTTTGTCACCCTGACCCTGAGGAAGTGGAGCCTAAGAAAAAGCAGTAACTGTTTGTTTCTCTATTTAAGAGCTGTTTATATGCTGTACTTTTCTATTGTTTTTATATTCTTTCTAGTTGAAACATTAAACTGTCTGTGTACTTGAGAATGATGCCAGCCCAGTGACAGCCTTACCTATCTTCCCAGCTGTACTGCTTTTATTAAAGGTCTATACATGGATGGCTCCTTTTCAAAGGTGATCACAGTCTGGGGAGAAAGGCTACAATTCTGGCTCTTGGGAAGACAGTCCATACAGTAGGTCCTATGTATTTATATATCTTTGCATGGGACTGGTGCTATGTTGCATATTCATCTTGTCTCTATATTTCTGTTCTTGCCAGAATGCTGTACTCTGTGTAACAGGCAGTCACTGCTTTCATATTACTTTCATATTACTGTTTTGTTTAAATGTTGTATTCTTTGCATACATTATTTATGTTCCTATACACTTAAAACATATTTTATTTTAATTAATAACAACAGCCAAGTACTGAGCAGAAGTGAAAGTGAGAGTATCTCAAAAAATGACAGTCCCAGTTATAAAATCAACGTAGTTTAATGCAGATAAGGTTAAACGGATAAGCGCTTTCACTGTATCAGCTTCATCAGATCCATGATTAAACCCCCCATCACAGACAATATATATAGGAAAGACATGAAAGCAATCAGCCTATCAAAGAAATCAATTCAACCCAAGTCTCTACTTAAAGCCATAGCATGTTGCGAAAGGTTACAGAGCGCAGCATGATACAAAAAAATACATATCTACATGTAATAGCTTACAACATCCTGTGAAGTATATAGAATAAAAAACCTATATATAAAAAACGGATACACAAAAAACTATCAAACATAAAAGCTTATTATAAACACTACCATATATATAAAAAACGACTCATTTATACTAAGCCTGGGATCAGTATTCCCCTATCAGCTCTTGTAAATATTATCCAGTCACACCCTTTACCTTCAATAAGCATCTTACTCTCTAAAAGCATACAAACACATAAAAGCATGACATGTAAAATTTATATGTAATATACTAATACATAAAAAAGATTTCTAATACATGGGACTTATCATTATGCATATAAAAATACTAAGTGGCTGTAAAACCTAGAATCATTTCACATGTCTCGCTGCCTCAACCTAGGTTTAATAGATGCCCTTTCATTTAAACCTAATCCTGTCAGCTCTTAACAGTGTTATCCAGTCACTTTCTTTGCCCTCAGTGAGCGTCCTAACATCACCACCCCTCGGAGTTGGGGTGATGACTTCTAGCACTCTAAAAAGAAATTCACGGTCGTGGCCATTTGTAGCAACATGCTTGGCTAAAGCATTGTGTAGTGTGCCTTTCCTAATATGGTACTTGTGCTCTCTCATCCTATCACTAAGGGGGCGGTTGGTCTTACCCACGTAAAAAGAAGAACACAGCTGGCACACTGCTAGATAGACCACATGAACAGTCATGCAATTAGCTTCCACAGTAGTGTGAAATACTCTTTTTAGATCCGGATGAAAAAACTCTACATTACTGTCAATGAAGGGGCAAAAATATCAATGGCCACAAGGTCTAGTACAACCGGTATTCGTAGGATGTTTATCCACTCTTGGATAGCACAACATCCTTTTCAAGTTGTGCTTGTTCCTAAAGAGGAAGTGTGGAGCTTCCCCCACTATCTGCTTTAGGTCATCATCAACCTGCAGGATGCACCAAAACTTATTAACAATCTCTTTGATATCAGACTGATCTGATGAGTAAATTGTCGGGAACCTAACACAAGGTTCAGTCTTTCCATCCCCAATACTACTTGGATTCATCGGTCCAAAATACGGCCTAGCTATTGTTGCAGATAGTGGGGGAAGCTCCACGCTTCCTCTTTAGGAACAAGCACAACTTGAAAAGGATGTTGTGCTATCCAAGAGTGGATAAACGTCCTACAAATACTGGTTGTACTAGACCTTGTGGCCACTGCAATTTTTGCCCCTTCATTGACAGTAATGTAGAGTTTTTTCATCCGGATCTAAAAGAGTATTTCACACTACTGTGGAAGCTAATTGCATGACTGTTCATGTGGTCTATCTAGCAGTGTGCCAGCTGTGTTCTTCTTTTTACGTGGGTAAGACCAACCGCCCCTTAGAGATAGGATGAGAGAGCACAAGTACCGTATTAGGAAAGGCACACTACACAATGCTTTAGCCAAGCATGTTGCTACAAATGGTCATGACCATGAATTTCTTTTTAGAGTGCTAGAAGTCATCACCCCAACTCTGAGGGGTGGTGATGTTAGGACGTTCACTGAGGGCAAAGAAAGTGACTGGATAACACTGTTAAGAGCTGACAGGGGATTAGGTTTAAATGAAAGGGCATCTATTAAACCTAGGTTAAGGCAGCGTAGACATGTGAAATGATTCTAGGTTTTACAGCCACTTAGTATTTTTATACGCATAATGATAAGTCCCATGTATTAGAAATCTTTTTTATGTATTAGTATATTACATATAAATTTTACGTGTCATGCTTTTATGTGTTTTTATGCTTTTAGAGAGTAGGATGTTTATTGAAGGTAAAGGGTGTGACTGGATAATATTTACAAGAGCTGATAGGGGAATACTGATCCCAGGCTCAGTATAAATGAGTTGTTTTTTATATATGGTAGTGTTTATAATAAGCTTTTATGTTTGATAGTTTTTGTGTATCAGTTTTTTATACATAGGTTTTTTTATTCTATATACTTCACAGGATGTCGTAAGCTATTACATGTAGATATGTATTTTTTTTGTATCATGCTGCGCTCTGTAACCTTTCGCAATATGCTATGGCTTGGGTTGAATTGATTTCTTTGATAGGCTGATTGCTTTCATGTCTTTCCTATATATATTGTCTGTGATGGGGGGGGGGTTTAATCATGGATCTGATGAAGCTGATACAGTGAAAGCGCTTATCCGTTTAACCTTATCTGCATTAAACTACGTCGATTTTATAACTGGGACTGTCATTTTTTGAGATAATCTCACTTTTACTTCTGCTCAGTACTTGGCTGTTGTTATTATTTAAATTTCTTTGAGCAGGGGTGTTAACCTGTGAAGCAGCATTCTACTTGACTTTATATTTTATTTTATTTTATTTTACATTTTCATTTTTCTGACATCTGTGTGAAGCCTGTATACATGAATACATTGTATACTGTATACATGAATATGTGCATAATACCTGTACTCTGTTGTTAGTGTAAATATCTGTTCTTGTTTATGTATATGTCAACATTTCTTTTGTTTTTTGTGGAGCTTTTCTCCCCTGGCCTCCACTGAAAAAGGACTTGTATCAGTCTAACTTTCCCAGTAACCAAATGTAAAATAAAATAAAATAAATAAATGAAGACTGACACATTTAAATATGTATCTTCATTCATAGAATGGTTATATCTCTGCCACATTTACAGAGCAGTTAATAGCTTTTAAATTAGTCTTACCAGGAATTAAACCAACATTATAAAGTTATTTTTGCCACTAATATGATCAGCCCCATGAAGGTAATTTCTGCCTCTGGTTATATTTTTTTTATCAGCTTCAGGTACATTTTTCACTAGTTTTCACCTTTAACATTCCCAGTTGTCAGTAGGTGTCTTCCCACAGTACCCAAAACAAAATTTCCATTGGAATCACTATGCCTCTGACAATTGTTGCATGCTATTTCTGTATCTGGAGCAACCTGGTTTGTCTGCTTTACTGTATATTGCTATAAATGTTTTGATTCACATTGCCAAAGTAGCAGCTATTAATCAAAAACATGATATAAAATTCAAATATTTATCAAAAGTCCAGTGATTATGAGTATGTGACATATATGCATAAAAATGGTGCACACGTGTCTAAAATTCAACACGAAGCATTTAGAACCCCATGGCTTCTGGTCACTTAATGACCTCTATACCCTCACCTTAATTCAGTTATTTCCTCCAGGGTCATTGTACTCTGATTTGGTCATTCCAATTCTTGGTAACTATTCTGAAATTCCGAGATTCGTTAGTCAAAGTCCCAGAACAGAGAGACCGAATGATCAAAAATGCAGACTTGCATATACCAAGTCCAAGATTACTGTTACTCTGAATACTTCCTTTTCTCTGAGGTATGGTGATTTCAGTGTTGGCATATATGAGTTCCAGGGTTGCAGGGGAGCCTGTCTCCCTGAAAAAAAAACTTTAAAAGAGAAATGCAATATTTGTTTTTTTTTCTGTACTGCTCCATTTTTGGTCTTTTGTTAAAAAAAAAGGGGATATAAGTTTAAAAACAACAGGGAGGGCCCAAATCCTTTGTATTTGGACACTGAAAAGGTAAAAATTTTGACAAAAAAAAGGGGAATACTTTAAGTGCTAAAATTTTTGCCATATTCAAGAGCCAAAAACCCAAAATTTAAAAAGGGGGAAATTTTTTTAAAAGGGAAAACGTTTTGTTTTAACCTTTGTTTTTTCTTTCATAATAAATATTTTTAATGGCCTGCAAAGGGGGGTTTAAAGTAAGGGGACATTGTCTACTCAGCTCGTTATATAGGAATGGTAAACCCTAGGAAGCCCGGGGTTTCAAGGGGGCCTTAACAATTGGTTTTTTTACACTTTTCTAAAAAAAACCCTTCTAACAGCCATTAAAAACCCCGGGTAATTTCTTTAAATTTTTAAGGCTCTTAAAGTTTTTTAAAGGGGAAAGAAAAAGGCCAGAAAAAATTGGGTAAATTCCCACATGGTTCTTCGGGAAATAACAAATTTGAATCACAGACAAGTTGGCTCTTAAAAGGGTTTTAAACTTCCTTTTGCTTTGTGTCAGCGGTTTTACTTTTTTTTTTTACTTTTTGATTCTCTTCAGAAATTTATGTTAAAAGCCACGGGAGTTTTTAAGGCTCAAGCATGTCAAAACCTGTTTTTTAAATGAACTTTCGGCCCCCAAGCTTTAGATATTGAAAAGGAATTTGGAAATAGGGGCATTACCCATTGGTAAGGGGGCAGCCAGGACCAATGTCCTTTTCCAATTTAAAAACTTTTTGTATGTGACTTTAAGGAATTCGTGTTGCCAAAGTTTTTTTAATAAACATGTTTCCCCTGTGCCCCCCAAAATTCCCCCCCCTTGGGGTTTTGGCCCGACAACATTAATGTAAGGGTTTTTAAAGGAACTCATTTCAATTTGAGGAAAAAAAGGCTTAGCAGGTTTCGGGCCCCCCTGGGCCCCTTTTTTGGGTTTCAAGGGGGGTTTTTTAAAATGGTTTCAGAAATACTAAAAAATTAGAAAGATAGACAAGTTTTTTCCTGTATTCAAAAAGACATGAAAAGACCCCGGACCAAACCCCTTTTGACTCCACTGACTGTTGGAGGGATTGTGGGTTTATTTTTTTAAAAAACCTTTTAACCCCGGTTTGCACAGGAAATTAAGCCCAGAGTAATTATTTTTATGAGTTTGTGTTAAAAAAGGTTTTGGCAAAGGTCCATACCTTGGATATTTTCCCCCTAATTTTGGCCCCTTTAAGGTTGGGAAGAAGCAAAAAATTTAGGGGGTGCGTTTACAACCATATTTTGGGGGAGGCAAGGGGGGAACTTGCCAGTTCCCCAGGATTTGTTGGTTGATAACCCCCCAAGGTGGGAAACCCTTTCCAAATGGGTGGGTTTGGGTTGTGGTGGTGTGTGTGGT
Source organism: Protopterus annectens (assembly GCF_019279795.1). Taxonomy (NCBI): domain Eukaryota; kingdom Metazoa; phylum Chordata; order Ceratodontiformes; family Protopteridae; genus Protopterus; species Protopterus annectens. The sequence continues at coordinate 1,495,741,305 of NC_056743.1, read as the reverse complement.
GTGGGTTGGTGTGGTGGGTGTGGTTTTTCGGGGACACTTGGGAGGGACATGAGCCAGGACAAGGGGGCTTTCCCCTGCCCATGGTGGATTTTTGCCCTAGTGTTTCTTACAAGAGCTGGAGTTTTTCAAGGCGGTCAGCATTGGGCATCAGTTCTAGGCCTGTGATTCCCTTAGTGAGGCACTTCTGCGGCCCCTCCAGCTGTTGCAGATGTCCTGAGAGGCACATACCAAATGGGGCACTGCACTCCATAATGGGTCTAATGAGGGACGAGCACAGTGGGACAATGCCCTCCTTTTCTCTGGATGAAAAGCCCTTAGTGATGAGGTGTGCCACATAGAAGGATTTCCTGACTGTTGTGGCGATGTGTTTATTGAAGGTGAGACCACTGTCCACCTGTGTCCCCAAGTCTCCCATCACACCCTCGGTGTTTAGTGTACCGCCACCCATGTGATAATTCACGAGTACATGTTTTTTCCCAAAGGGGACAACCATACACTTCCCGGCATTGAGCCTGAGCCCATGGCTCTGGCACCAAGCATCTGCCTCCGTAAGGACCTTTTGTAGAGTATCCACATCATTTGGGGGATTCAATAATGGCTCCGAGCCGGCAGTCATCTGTGAACCCTGTCAGCCAGAGTCCCCCAGTGTTGGCCTGTACTTCAGAGAAGCAAATGCCAAACAAGAGAGGTCCCAGGACTGAACCCTGAGGTACTCCACTCGTCACCTGTCTGGAGTCGGACTTGGAGTCAGCCACTCTTACATTGTGGGCTCCGTCAGTAAGCCAGTTGGCAACCCATCAAGTGACGCAGGGATTAATGCCCAGCTTAGTAAGTTTATCCATGATTCCAGTGTGGGGGATGGTGTCAAAGGCCCTGGCGAGGTCCAGATAGGCCGTGTGGATTGCCTCACCCTCATCCATGGCTCTGGAGACTGATTTGAAGAAGTCAATAAGGTTCAGGAGACAAGATCGGCCCTCCACGAACCCAGACTGGGTGGGGTCCAGTGTTCTAAGGTTGCCAATGTCTCTGCTTACAAGTTCCATGATAATACGCTCCATGGCCCTGCAGATCAGGCCCGTCAGACTGACGGGGCAGCAGTTCCCGGAATGCAAGGTGGATCCGACCTTGTGGAGTAGGACAACTGTAGCTGTGCGCCACTCAGTGGGCATGAAGCCTGAGATGAGGGTATGATTAAACATGACACTTAGGTGAGGTGCCAGTTCATTTTGTAGCTCATGCAGTACACAGCCCGGGACGTCATCCTGTCCCATGGATGCCGTATTCTTAGCCCTGGAGAGTGCATTTCTTACCTGTGTGGCCGTTATTACTGGAATTTGGCAATCTTCCAGTATTGAGATGGGCCATTTAGGGGGTGAGAGGGGGGCGAAGCCGGCACCGAATCGATCTGCCAGGATATTGGAAAATGGGCAGCAATGCAATTAGCAACAAACATTAGCTGAGGCAACAAGTTATTTGTCACTAAGTTTAAATTAATATCACTGGCAGCTGTACAGAAACCTTGTTGTGGCAGATTTACTTTATGGTGCTAAAGTACTCTATGGTGAAACTAAAATCTATGATTACAATTTATCAAAAAGGAATGGGGTCAAAATGTACAGTGCCGAAAAGATCACTGCAAAATGTCTTTGTAGTTGCACAAATAATATGTTTCCAACTGTCATCAACTCTGTTGGTATAGAGGGATAAAGCCCTAACAATGACCCAAATGACTACAGTTCAGCTAGCATCTGAGGCATTCTATGACCACCCTGAGGTAATAAAGAAATGATGGGGGAGGGTCAGGGACCACATGTTCGGAATATTAAGTCCATGTAGAATCCCCACTGGAGACTGGAGATCACCGGAAACCCTTTACCTTCAAGGAGCAGGGCCATAGAAAGTACACCTCTCATGGAAGCAGGAAACATGATCTCATATACAGCTACTGCATGACTCATCTTGGGATGTCCAGGCATGTGCAAAAGGAATGGGTAGGACCTTAAGAAGAAAAATTTAACTTCCCCTTGAATTATGACAGCCACAGTTACCAATCAAGTCTAGCCCTAAGGAAGAACAAATAGACAGTATAACTCTCACCACAGCCAGGCAATGGATGGGTTATTGGATGGCTGGGAATGTGACTCATTGGTTAAAAGGAGGAAGTGGAGTAAAAATAGAAATAATTACAAATATCAGTGCAGATGAAGAAAGGCAAAGGTGGTGCTAGTTTGGGCACCCCCCCCCCCGTACCCTTATGTGTTTGTCTGCACCTCCCATATCCCCACCACTTAATATTTCAAACTCTGAGGTCATTTGACCATTGAAAAAGATGGAAATCTTTGGTTTTCCACAAAAAACTCATGTATTTCTTTCTGCTTCACTGTAGAACCTCAGAGTAAGGGTGACTTAGTACTGGAGTGTGAAAGATCCAGCCATCCTATATGTGAGGCACAGAGGGATTTGTATCCCATAGCAGTACTTATTTTGAGCATTTTATTTGTGCAGTTATAATACAGGACTTAGAATGCCTGATATATTGTAACCTTCAGTGTGTTTTGGCATTTGCTTTTTTCCAGCGGTTGTTGTTTGACTCTGATAATATCAATAAACAGTCTTTTGACAACTAGACAGTAATAGAATAAACTAGCTACACTGTGCCCAAGTATAAGCACCTTGCAAATCAAGGCAAACATTAAGATACTAGTTTTGGCATAACACCGTCATACCGTTTCACAAAGTGAATACATCAGACGTCCAAGGCTAACTTACAGCTATGACCAGCATTGCACTCTGATATTACCAGCAGAGCAGAGATTCTTCTTGTCATGTAGTGCACTAAAAGCACTATTAGGTAATTCTTTACTGTAACTAACAGATCCTATCAATGTATTTGTGTTTTTGTTTTAATAAAACATTTCACCCATTTATAAGCTGAGCTGCAGGGAGACCTGCACCCCCATTCTTAGCAGAGCAACATCAGTTTGCTAGGACTGATACCTCCCTCAGTCAAGATATGGTGTGATAAGCTACCTTATGGCTTTATGCAGCACAATAAATATCCACGAGTCCTCCTTTTGAATCACAGATTTTGAACTTCTACTGTACTTCCTGACTCTCAGCCCAAAAATGCAACGTAGAACAGTTTTGTTACATAATATTTAATGAAAGCTTGGAGAAGGATAAAGCATAGAGCCACTCCATTACATGCTATAGGTGTTATGGTCAAGTTCATGGCACAATGCCAGTACTGCATCCATGCACTATCAGCACCTTCCAATCATTACCCCTATCAGCTTGTACCCAGTGCAGTTGCCCCTTCACCCCACCCTAGTTAAAGCTCTGGTAACAGGGGCTGCTGTAGTACATCTGGAGGTTGGTGGGATGTATAGCTGGACTTCCTAGTAATCATATTCTGTAGCATGTAGAATTCTATAAATATCCTGCAGGCTATGGCTATAGTATCCCCCACAGATGTATCCAGGCAGAATAACTAGGCCCTTTAGCAGGCCAGTTGTGCATTCTATGATGTTCCAAGTTTGTAAGTGTTTAGTGTTATAGTGCATTTCAGACACTGTACAGACTCTGTACAGGTGTCACCAACTAGGACTCCATAACTGGGTATCCAGTATAACCTGACCCACAGTTGGAACATATCGGGAGGGATATTTCTACACACTGTCTTTGGTCCTGTATATGCTGATTTGGACAGCGTCTGCACTGACAAACTCGATGGCATGGTGTAATGTCATTGCATTAGATGCAGTGATATGGATCAGATGTTGGAATCATGGGTAAAGCCAGCATGCCATGCAGACAAATTATTAACCCCTGTGCTTTGCACATTCCCAGGCAGATGAGGAAATTGTAGGCTTTCTTACTGACACACCACAGTCTATGTACCCCAGCTTGGGCCTTTATTTCACATGTGCAATCTGTAACACATGGTGAGATCAGAGAAGCCACACATAGTGGGGAATGTATCCCCTGGTTTGCTGGAGGAAACAGATATTTCCATCCACATGCAGATGTAGTGTATTGAGAAATATATTTAGTATTCTGCAGATCAATGTTTGCAATATATCCAGTGTTTTCCCTGTTTGTTTCTGGAAGGTCCCTGCAGCTAATACAGTATCTGTAGCTAATATAGTCTATTGTGTTGACCTGCAAAATGACTAAGCTACCTTGAATTCTCCTACTGGATTTGACTGCAAAAACAGTACCACAACATATGGGATGTAACCTTTTCTGTACTTATATATTTGAGTTGGCTAGATTTAGGCAGATATTTAAAACCTCTGTTTTGTGCTATTTCTGGCTTCTATTTCTATTAGTTACATAGTAGTGCAAACTTTTCATTGACCTGTGTGCTATTTTGGTCTGCTTCAAACTTATGTCTGAGGATACTTCTTTTTCAATTTTTCATTCATATTTGCTTTGCAGGTCAGAGCACCGATATCCATGGAACTTTTTCAAACTCAGCTTGGGAGCAGTGTCTGGTGAAGTGACTTGCTCATAGCCACAGAGTTAGGCAATAGAAGCTGAGGGAATCAAACCTTGCACTACAGGACCCCAGGAACCAAGTCTTTAACTGCTCCTTAATCGTCTGTGCTAACCTCTATATTTTGCTGGCCTATATTAGCAACCTGCTTTGAACTATGCTATGAGATTTAACTGCAGCAATCAGTCCTACAACATCTGGGAAGTAACCCCTTTTGGCACTTATACATTATAGTATGCCAGTGCTAATGTAAAAGTTCTGTTACGTGCTCTTCATAGATTCATAGGTGTTTACTAGGCTATTGCTCTGTGTGCCTAGCTTTACATACCCATAGTACTTTTTAGCTCCCACATTTTACATAGAGATAACCCTGAGGTAGGCATAACAAAGATATGTTGGGGCATTTATTTGTTCCCCCTATCCAGGAGGGACATGAGTGCTAAACCAGGGATGAATTGGTGGTACATTTTCATCTGATACTGAACTATCCTGCCCCTAACCCCCCACCCATATCCCAATGAAAGAAGAGGCTACTGCTGTTGTTTTTGGCTTGTATTACTATTTGTTACACAGCAGTGAAAACTTAATTTTTAGCCTGTGTGATCCTTTGGCCTGCTTTAAACTTCTGTTTCCAGATACTGCCACTTTGTTGTGCTGGCATGTAACGTGACCAACCTGTCTTGAGCTCCGCTACCAAATTTGACAGCAGACACAGTCCCACAACATCTAGGAAATAATTATCTCTGCACTTATTTTATACATTAGAATATGTTAGTGCAATTTAAAAACGCTTCTATTTTGTGCTGTGGTAATCTTGCATCTGAAACTAGTCTAGTTAGTTGTCCCTTGGTAAGAAAAGGGGCTATTGCTGTTGCTGATTCTGCCTTATGTTACTGCTGGTTACAAAGTTGTGAAATTTTTTTATTGGGCTGTGTGCTGTTGTGGTCTGCTTTAAACTATTAGTGCTTGCAGAAACTGCTGTTGCTGTATTGTGCTGGTGCACAACACAACCTTTGAACTCTGCTACCAAATTAGACTGAAAAAACTGTCCCATGACATCTGGGAAGTACTACACTTAGCACATCAGTGTGGAATACACAACGCAGTACAGGAGACATATGACTTTAGACCTGATGTAGGTGAGTACTAAGTTGCAGCACCTCTACCTGCATTATCCAACTTCTCTTGTGTTGTAACATTTTGCCTGTTTTATCTTCTTTGGAGAATCTTACAACATTTTTCCTACTGTATTAAGCAACAAAAACAGTCTTGGAATTAGTCTTATCTATGGCGTTTAGATTATTTTGCTGTAGCATCCATGCCTGCTGCCCAGTCCAGCCATCCATCCCCCCACAATCCCTTTTCCCACCAGTCGTATAATAATAACTAGTATTGCATTGACCATCATATTGTAATATTCCTACATGCTGCTCAGACACCTCAAGTACTGCTGGTTTATTATGCTGCAACATCTAGGCCTGTTATGCTACAGTGTGTAATGTTTTGCACTGTCCTGTAAAGGTTTCTTTGATCACCTATACATTATGCAGGTAATGCAGGTAATGCATTGTGCAATATTATACTATCATGCATTGATTTAGTACTGCTTACTTTGCATTGCTATCACTTTATATATATCATACAGGCCCCCTCCCTTGTAGATAGATGGAGGGTCACCACATTTCAGAACATCTCTCATAAGATACTCGACCTGGCATCTCTAGATCAGCCATGGGTCCTCATGTCTGCCTCTGTCCATCTGTCATCAGGCTTCTAGCACAGGGTACAGTGTCTAAACTGCCACAGTCTCACTAACAACCATCTGCTATTACCACAGAATGAATCTGTATGTGAAAGGTACAAATATGTATTACAAGTGGAGGCACACTTATTGCACAAACTGGTTATAAATATCTATCATAACATCATAACTACACACTGCAATACAAATGCAAAACCTTTCAGTGAATAGGTGCTCCAAAACTCATGTCCAACTGTAAATAACTGCTAGGTGCAGCAGTGCAGATACATGAACTGCAGCCAAACCCAGCAGGAGGTTTAAGGAATTAAACAGTGAAGACTGTACCTTAGCTAGGTTTTTCTTTTAGATTTTATTAATTGGTTTGTCTGTGTGACCTTTTTACTCTTTGGTTTGGATGTTAGCAGACACCTTAACGGTTATTGACATCAGCTGAGTTTAAAGGCACTGTGTTTCTAAAATATAGTCAAACAGTCCACTATGCTGTGCTGATGAGGTCAGAAGAAGGATAAACTAAGCCCAGCATCCTGGCACTTAATCCAAGGTTAACCATCTTATTTATTAATCTTTCATATTGCATTGTGTCAAATGCCATGCTATGATGTATATAGGCAAGATACACAGATCTTCCTTTTTCTGTCACTTTGGTTAACCAAACAAACAAATGTATTCACTTCATATGATGTAATCTTCCCACTTTTTATTCATATTACCTTGAGTTTTGTGCACCACTAGTTTTTGAAGGACAACTGCACACAATCTCCAGTTTATCCAGTCACAGTAAATTTCCTTCCATGTACTCTAACCAGACAGTGCCACATAAAAGAAAGCAAAATTAAAATATTTCTGAATATGTTTTCTGTGTGTAACCGAGTCTGCAGTCTCTCTCTGCATACCATTAATTTTTTCTCTGGAACCTTGTATTACGTAGTTATGGAGTTTGACACAGCATTGGATGTACCACTTATCCTGATTGATCAAGCTCTGTCACTGTCAGTGGGTAACACATGCATACATGACAGGTAATGAGCTGTTTCCTGTGATCCAGAGGTGCAAGGTTTGATTCCCTCCATTGTCTAACTGTGTGACTTTGAGCAAGCCACTTAACAAGACACCACTCCCATCCTGAGTATAAAAAAGGGTCCATGGAGATCAATGATCTACCCCTGAAAACAAATAAAAATAAAAGAACAAAACACCTGCAGCTTTACAACAGCAAATCTGACAAAAGTGTCTGCTGAAATAAAAATGATAATAATAACCAATGCCTGTTTAGTAGGTTGATATAGCAAAATTCAAAGGCAGCTTTGAAAATAATCTGCCAGTATTGCCTCTACAGGTAATCAGAAGAAGCACTAAATCAGGGTGCTGTCATTCCAAGTCAATGGGGAAAGGAAAGCAAAGGAAATATTGCAAAGACACTTGAGTACAAGAACTGAAAAAATGTGTAAGATTGAAACAAAAATGATATTTCTGAAGTAAGAAAGGATACATTATCAACAAGCACTTATAGAGCAACTAATAGAACTCTGAGACTTGATACTAAGTCCCATATCTGGAAAGAAAAATGCAAAGAACAGTCTTCTTAAAATAACAGTGAAGTACAAAACTCTCTGTTATTTATCTGTACCTCCAATGTGTGCATCGGGTGTGGGGGGAATAATTCCACACACCAAAACTACTTGAACTTTGGGACTGCTCCACATCAGAGAAGATGGAATACTTCAAGATACAGCAATTTTGAAATCAGTATCTATTTTCCTAAAATCACACTTAAGCGCTCACAGGTCTGAGGATTCCAGTTACAATCCTCAGATATAAAATGGGAACTCAAAAAGGCACATCAAAGGGTCTGTTCACCCAAAAGAGTCAGTGCAAAGGCAGGTTAGCTTCTTGCTCTCCGGGAACAGCAGCCCTACACTGATTAAATAGTACTGAGGGCATGCTCCCTGTATGTGTAGTACCTTACTTTCCAAAAAAAATGTATTTGTAATCAGATTACAGCTACCCGGTTTTATTCAAATATTTCAGCTATCTTTATATATTAAACTATTCTACAACAATAATGGTTTCCTTCTTTTGTTTCAGCATGCTCCTCTGAAACATAAATCGCACATAACATATAGAATTTTGGATTTTACAGACTTAACTTTCACAAATCCAACATTCAGCATTAGATATAAGTGAGAGTGGTTTTGCTAAGTGTCATCATGACATTTCTGTACTGGCAGCTATGACCTTTAAAGAAAGAACACAATAGTAAATGTTTGTTGACGCATAGTATTACAAAAGGCTGCAGGGAGGTTGTCCCCACTGTAAAATGTATTTTTACAACATGTGTTACTCGTGTATATGTGTTTGTGTTTTAATGTGAACCAAGGGCTGCCTTGTAATTGCTTCATGTGGTACTGGATCTAGCTGAGAACTACTGTTCAGTTGAGCAGCCAAAACCCCACATCCTCAACAGCCCTGGAAGAAGGTTGGGTTGAGCCCGAGGGGCTAAGGTGAGACTGGCAGACCAGTGAAGGAGGAGAGAAGCGGGTGGCTGGTCAGCTGCACTGAGAATTAAAAAAATAAAATCACATGGTTTGGGCTAATTTGGTTTTCATATGCCTGCTTTTTGATTCTCTGAAATACTGTTTAATACAGTATGCTATACAAAACATGTCACAGCTGACTACAATTTTTGCTGAACAGCAAGTACTAGTGGCTTGTAACCTGTGAGATTAAGTAAACAAAATGCATTAAATATATAAACAGGAACATAGGTGTCATAAAAACAGAAACTGTTTAATTTACAGTAGTAAGATTCAATGGAAAGTGTTTTGTTTCGCTTCCATGCAAATGCAATTTTAAGGCAAAACAAATTTTGGATGACAGCTTCTCTACAGCAAAATGCACACCATTTGTCACAGTGGGTCATTCATTTTATTAGTTTAGTAAGTTTGCCACTTAATTACTGTCATCATAAAGCTTTTCAGCCATCCCAATACCATATCCCCTAGGCTGCAAGAAGCAATATGTTAACTAGCTAAAAGTAACACCTTTATCTAGCACAATATATGCTTTCACATAGGTACTGCACCACAGGCATACTAATACACAAAAGGCCCATTTCATCTTCCAAAAAGCTGGCATTTCTACAACCCTGCACTTTTCCTATTACACATCTAAACATATCCTCTTCCATCTCCATGGCAAGCATAGCAAATGCCCCCCACCCTCTCCCTCCTCTGGTTCTCTTTAACTCAGCAAGCAGTCATGCTCCATTTCCAGTAAGTTCACTGCCCTGCTGTCTCAAGGCTTTGTATGTTTTCTGTCAAAGTAACAAACCTTTAAATGCTATTCTCTTTCCACATTTTAAGCGGCATTACTACCTTGTGTTATTGAGTATGAAAACACTAAAAAGCTGCATTCCTTTTTATACTTGTTTGGATATGATGACCTGCTGTTTTTATGAATATTTAACAGGTGTGATGTTCACAGCGGGTATTTCCACTGCATAAATGTGAGCACAGCCTCTCATAACGGGAAGTCTGGTGTGCAGGTGCTACACTGCTCACCTTTTCTCTGCCTTTGAGACTGATCTCTCTCTCTTTTTTCTCTTTTTCTTTACACTTTATATATGTGGCTTCCACCAGTTTGCACATTTGGCTTTAGCTTAAACCCCTCAGATGTGTCTGATTTTGCTTAATATTTTTGTCCGGCACTTGTACATTTTTTGATTTTCTGGTAAATCACTGAGAATTATTTTCAGTCAGAAATGCCAGTCATTAGAATTACATAATTCTTATTGTTCAGAACATGCAGGTTTTATACAACACCTGTTGTCCTATTGACTTTTTAAGTGAATTGGAGTAACATTTAAAAATTGCCCTTACTTTGGGTCTTTGTACCTGATTTTTAATCAAAAAAGGTGAGAGTTATTGTTTGGCTTGCTGACAAAAGTAATCATCCATGCAGTCACAATTGTAACTTAAAATATGACTGGACTAAGTTGTATACACAGCAGATTCAAAGCACAGAGGTGTATTTATGTGGCTATTATAAATCATGTTTTATATCTGCTAAGGCCCAAACAGACTGCAATTAGATGTTTGTAGTCAAAACATATGAAAGTAATTTGATAGAGCTGTTGGAGGCCAGTTTGTCATCCATGACCCAAGTTATGAGAGACCTTCCTTATTTCATCTCTCAGAACTCCATGGGGTTGCACAACACATGCATACACTGTATATGAATAATATACTGAGCATATGTGTGTGTGTGTGTGTGTGTGTGTGTGTGTGTGTGTGTGTGTGTGTGTGTGTGTGTGTGTGTGTGTGTGTGTGTGTATATATATACACACGTGCGCATATCTCACATCTGAAGAGCCATTTCCAATAATTTGATGTATTTTTTTCTTTAACCTAAACAAATCTGAAGGGTCGTTTTCCCACATTTTGAAGTATTCTCTGTTTAACCTAAGAGAAGCCATGATTTGTTGATGCTTGTACAGTTCAATATTTAAACTTAGACCATGAGAGCAGCTGTTAAATGATAGTTTTCACCCATTTCATAATACCTGATATTCTGTGTTAGAAGTACTGAGGATATTATCTAGTGTTCATTTTATGGTTTCATGGGTTTCATAGGATTCAAAGGAATTTCAGTGAAATTGGGTCCCGTGACCATTTACACCTTCCCAGGACCCAGCCTTATACTATACCCCTTTGTCTAGGAGGGCTAGGTCAGTCAAGCCCAGACTAAATTTTGGATACCCATCCGATCATCTAGGCCCTGTATGAAGGACAATAATGCAACATGCTGCTTAACATGCAGGGGCAGTCTGTTCAAGAGGTAGTCAAGACACTGCATGATAAATCTGTCTCTTCTTCAAGTTTTATTATCTGCTGGTGAAGATTCAGGTTTCTCGTTCTGGGATTTGTAGAACTATTTTAGTTGTGGTGATACAAGAGATCCAGGACAACTGGGTCTCTAATGGCATTGCTGGCAAGGAGTTGATAATGGAGAACACAGGACCATGGGAAAGTAGAGCATCATCTATGCTTGTAGGCTGAGGGGAGGCGTTGTACACAAAGTGTGACACTATTGCACTTTTTTGCATTTAATCTGAGCCCATTTTCAATACACCAGTTATTTGCATGTGTGAGTTCTTGCTGAAGGGTGAGGGCATCAGACGGGAACTGAAGAATAACTTCCAGTTTGCAATTTTATGTAAACTTAGTTAGCTGGAAGACTTTGTTTCCAGTCTGAAGATCAGAAAAACAAATGCCAAAAAGGAAAGATCCCAACATCCTGTTTCTACCAGCATCATTGGCATAGAGAAACATCCCTTTACTACACTGCACTGCTGAAAAGTAACGTCTGGTTGTCAGCTAACTTACCATTCTCAGAGGGACAGTTATAGAAAAGCCCTGCTGATAGACTGCTTCCTGCAGGAAGGGTGATGGAGAGGCCCTTACTGCTAGGTAACTTCTTGGAGGGAGGGTATTAGAGAAGCAGGATCTAAAACAAGCCATTAATGTACATTAGAATCAAGACCCAATATATTACTCGCATACCACTGAATTTCAGTATTAATAATGAAAGCACATCACATGAGGGAAAAGCTTTTGCAGGACGAGGCAAGGACTCCTGCATCTTCCACACCCCTGTAATTATAAATATACTAACTCCAAGATCACACAAATGACAAATTCCCTTACCTCTCTGTCCACCCAACCTTGTGAAAACAGTTTCAGTGCTGCTCAATAACTATGCAAGTCAAAGGAGCAAACCCTCCATTCTCCTTCGCTCTCACTGTGCTCTTTCAACAGAATACACTATCAATGTCATTTTTTAATTATAAAAAACATAAATGAATTGCTTTCTGACAAAATGCAAGACTTCAGGCAAACACACACATAGAATGGGCCAGCACGGCAAGAATTTCTGCGAGCTTTCTGTGCAACTTGGGTGTGTTATGTGCATGCAACAGAAATCCCAGCAGGTACAAAGGATGATACGGCAACAAGGAAAAAAATTGTTTCATTTAGTGGTCTCACAAGGATAGCCTTTTCTTCTAGGTGGCCACAATTTGGGCAGAAAGTTTGTCACTCTGACCCTAGGGAAGCAGAGCTGGAGAGTGGGCCTCAACTCTTTGTACCTCTATTATGTGGTTGATGGCATGATGTACCTTTGTCATTATTTTAATATACTATTACTTATTGAGATATCACACTATCAGTATTAGGATGATGATATCACCCTTTGGACAGACTTGTCTTCTCACTCTGTCAGCTATAATCCGAGGTCTGTACCTGAGTAGCTCCTTCACTCCAGGTGGCCATAATTCAGACAGAATGTTTGTCACCCTGACCCTGAGGAAGTGGAGCCTAAGAAAAAGCAGTAACTGTTTGTTTCTCTATTTAAGAGCTGTTTATATGCTGTACTTTTCTATTGTTTTTATATTCTTTCTAGTTGAAACATTAAACTGTCTGTGTATTTGAGAATGATGCCAGCCCAGTGACAGCCTTACCTATCTTCCCAGCTGTACTGCTTTTATTAAAGGTCTATACATGGATGGCTCCTTTTCAAAGGTGATCACAGTCTGGGGAGAAAGGCTACAATTCTGGCTCTTGGGAAGACAGTCCATACAGTAGGTCCTATGTATTTATATATCTTTGCATGGGACTGGTGCTATGTTGCATATTCATCTTGTCTCTATATTTCTGTTCTTGCCAGAATGCTGTACTCTGTGTAACAGGCAGTCACTGCTTTCATATTACTTTCATATTACTGTTTTGTTTAAATGTTGTATTCTTTGCATACATTATTTATGTTCCTATACACTTAAAACATATTTTATTTTAATTAATAACAACAGCCAAGTACTGAGCAGAAGTGAAAGTGAGAGTATCTCAAAAAATGACAGTCCCAGTTATAAAATCAACGTAGTTTAATGCAGATAAGGTTAAACGGATAAGCGCTTTCACTGTATCAGCTTCATCAGATCCATGATTAAACCCCCCATCACAGACAATATATATAGGAAAGACATGAAAGCAATCAGCCTATCAAAGAAATCAATTCAACCCAAGTCTCTACTTAAAGCCATAGCATGTTGCGAAAGGTTACAGAGCGCAGCATGATACAAAAAAATACATATCTACATGTAATAGCTTACAACATCCTGTGAAGTATATAGAATAAAAAACCTATATATAAAAAACTGATACACAAAAAACTATCAAACATAAAAGCTTATTATAAACACTACCATATATATAAAAAACGACTCATTTATACTAAGCCTGGGATCAGTATTCCCCTATCAGCTCTTGTAAATATTATCCAGTCACACCCTTTACCTTCAATAAGCATCTTACTCTCTAAAAGCATACAAACACATAAAAGCATGACATGTAAAATTTATATGTAATATACTAATACATAAAAAAGATTTCTAATACATGGGACTTATCATTATGCATATAAAAATACTAAGTGGCTGTAAAACCTAGAATCATTTCACATGTCTACGCTGCCTCAACCTAGGTTTAATAGATGCCCTTTCATTTAAACCTAATCCCCTGTCAGCTCTTAACAGTGTTATCCAGTCACTTTCTTTGCCCTCAGTGAACGTCCTAACATCACCACCCCTCGGAGTTGGGGTGATGACTTCTAGCACTCTAAAAAGAAATTCACGGTCGTGGCCATTTGTAGCAACATGCTTGGCTAAAGCATTGTGTAGTGTGCCTTTCCTAATATGGTACTTGTGCTCTCTCATCCTATCACTAAGGGGGCGGTTGGTCTTACCCACGTAAAAAGAAGAACACAGCTGGCACACTGCTAGATAGACCACATGAACAGTCATGCAATTAGCTTCCACAGTAGTGTGAAATACTCTTTTTAGATCCGGATGAAAAACTCTACATTACTGTCAATGAAGGGCAAAATATCAATGGCCACAAGGTCTAGTACAACCGGTATTCGTAGGATGTTTATCCACTCTTGGATAGCACAACATCCTTTTCAAGTTGTGCTTGTTCCTAAAGAGGAAGTGTGGAGCTTCCCCCACTATCTGCTTTAGGTCATCATCAACCTGCAGGATGCACCAAAACTTATTAACAATCTCTTTGATATCAGACTGATCTGATGAGTAAATTGTCGGGAACCTAACACAAGGTTCAGTCTTTCCATCCCCAATACTACTTGGATTCATCGGTCCAAAATACGGCCTAGCTATTGTTGCAGATAGTGGGGGAAGCTCCACGCTTCCTCTTTAGGAACAAGCACAACTTGAAAAGGATGTTGTGCTATCCAAGAGTGGATAAACGTCCTACAAATACTGGTTGTACTAGACCTTGTGGCCACTGCAATTTTTGCCCCTTCATTGACAGTAATGTAGAGTTTTTTCATCCGGATCTAAAAAGAGTATTTCACACTACTGTGGAAGCTAATTGCATGACTGTTCATGTGGTCTATCTAGCAGTGTGCCAGCTGTGTTCTTCTTTTTACGTGGGTAAGACCAACCGCCCCTTAGAGATAGGATGAGAGAGCACAAGTACCATATTAGGAAAGGCACACTACACAATGCTTTAGCCAAGCATGTTGCTACAAATGGTCATGACCATGAATTTCTTTTTAGAGTGCTAGAAGTCATCACCCCAACTCTGAGGGGTGGTGATGTTAGGACGTTCACTGAGGGCAAAGAAAGTGACTGGATAACACTGTTAAGAGCTGACAGGGGATTAGGTTTAAATGAAAGGGCATCTATTAAACCTAGGTTAAGGCAGCGTAGACATGTGAAATGATTCTAGGTTTTACAGCCACTTAGTATTTTTATACGCATAATGATAAGTCCCATGTATTAGAAATCTTTTTTATGTATTAGTATATTACATATAAATTTTACGTGTCATGCTTTTATGTGTTTTTATGCTTTTAGAGAGTAGGATGTTTATTGAAGGTAAAGGGTGTGACTGGATAATATTTACAAGAGCTGATAGGGGAATACTGATCCCAGGCTCAGTATAAATGAGTTGTTTTTTATATATATGGTAGTGTTTATAATAAGCTTTTATGTTTGATAGTTTTTTGTGTATCAGTTTTTTTATACATAGGTTTTTTTATTCTATATACTTCACAGGATGTCGTAAGCTATTACATGTAGATATGTATTTTTTTTGTATCATGCTGCGCTCTGTAACCTTTCGCAATATGCTATGGCTTGGGTTGAATTGATTTCTTTGATAGGCTGATTGCTTTCATGTCTTTCCTATATATATTGTCTGTGATGGGGGGGGGGTTTAATCATGGATCTGATGAAGCTGATACAGTGAAAGCGCTTATCCGTTTAACCTTATCTGCATTAAACTACGTCGATTTTATAACTGGGACTGTCATTTTTTGAGATAATCTCACTTTTACTTCTGCTCAGTACTTGGCTGTTGTTATTATTTAAATTTCTTTGAGCAGGGGTGTTAACCTGTGAAGCAGCATTCTACTTGACTTTATATTTTATTTTATTTTATTTTACATTTTCATTTTTCTGACATCTGTGTGAAGCCTGTATACATGAATACATTGTATACTGTATACATGAATATGTGCATAATACCTGTACTCTGTTGTTAGTGTAAATATCTGTTCTTGTTTATGTATATGTCAACATTTCTTTTGTTTTTGTGGAGCTTTTCTCCCCTGGCCTCCACTGAAAAAGGACTTGTATCAGTCTAACTTTCCCAGTAACCAAATGTAAAATAAAATAAAATAAATAAATGAAGACTGACACATTTAAATATGTATCTTCATTCATAGAATGGTTATATCTCTGCCACATTTACAGAGCAGTTAATAGCTTTTAAATTAGTCTTACCAGGAATTAAACCAACATTATAAAGTTATTTTTGCCACTAATATGATCAGCCCCATGAAGGTAATTTCTGCCTCTGGTTATATTTTTTTTATCAGCTTCAGGTACATTTTTCACTAGTTTTCACCTTTAACATTCCCAGTTGTCAGTAGGTGTCTTCCCACAGTACCCAAAACAAAATTTCCATTGGAATCACTATGCCTCTGACAATTGTTGCATGCTATTTCTGTATCTGGAGCAACCTGGTTTGTCTGCTTTACTGTATATTGCTATAAATGTTTTGATTCACATTGCCAAAGTAGCAGCTATTAATCAAAAACATGATATAAAATTCAAATATTTATCAAAAGTCCAGTGATTATGAGTATGTGACATATATGCATAAAAATGGTGCACACGTGTCTAAAATTCAACACGAAGCATTTAGAACCCCATGGCTTCTGGTCACTTAATGACCTCTATACCCTCACCTTAATTCAGTTATTTCCTCCAGGGTCATTGTACTCTGATTTGGTCATTCCAATTCTTGGTAACTATTCTGAAATTCCGAGATTCGTTAGTCAAAGTCCCAGAACAGAGAGACCGAATGATCAAAAATGCAGACTTGCATATACCAAGTCCAAGATTACTGTTACTCTGAATACTTCCTTTTCTCTGAGGTATGGTGATTTCAGTGTTGGCATATATGAGTTCCAGGGTTGCAGGGGAGCCTGTCTCCCTGAAAAAAAAACTTTAAAAGAGAAATGCAATATTTGTTTTTTTTTCTGTACTGCTCCATTTTTGGTCTTTTTGTTGTTTTTTTTTCATAATTTCTGTGGTTGGTATTATAAGTATTGGCATTTCAACAGGGAGCCGTTTCACCACACATCCTTGTGTCCCACTTTGGACATCTGAAAAGGTGACAAATTTGACTCAAAGCAAAAGGGAATACTTTGGAGTGCTAATAATCATGTGCAACATCAGTGTACATAGCAGACACTAAATACCAGAATTAAAATGGGATAATTGTTCTACTTCCTATTTTGGTAACAACGGTTAGCTGTTTGCAACTTTGCTTGTATTCTGTAAACATAATACATACTATATAACACATATTAATAGGCCTGACAGATGCTGGTGAGTTCAATACTGTGAGAGGGACATTGATGCTGACCTCAGCTCCTGTTACTATGAGGAATGAGTACAACCCTCAGGAGGAGTACCAGGGAAATTCTAACTGGGTCTGTAACAAGTGGTCTTGAAAATTAGGCACTGTCTCTGGAAAGAAAGAAACTCATCTAACAGCCCAGGTTACAAACAAAAGTCACTTTCTTTAAATATTTCAGGACTCTGTAACAGTTATTTAAATGAGGAAGAAGAGCAGCTCAGATTAAATTGGTAATAAAATTCACAGCACACTGAAGTTACTTCTGCAAACTAAGCATAATTTGGAAGTCAGACAGTACAAGCTCTGCTCTATAAAACAATGGTTACTAACGTTCTCTTTTGCGTTGTTGTTCAGCGTGTCATTTACTTACTTGTTTACTTTGTTCTGTATTCTCTTTCAGTTAATTACTGTACTAACAAGCCTACTGCAGTTGTTGATGACTCATAGCATGTCACAAAACCTGCATTTTTTAACTGAAACTGTGGTACAGATGTCAAGAACATTTAAGATATAATGAGGATATGGTAATTTGGAGAGGATTAGGGGTGGCAGTTACGCCAGTTTCGTGAAGTATGTTCAGTTCTCAGGTACTCTAGATGAATGCTGTATCCAAAGTTATATAAACTTCTTTGTCATCTGTGTTTACATTATGCAATCAGTGCTATGAAACAACAGTTTCATCATATACTAATTACATGTATTTCCTCACTGTGCTCTCCAAATTCCCCTTCCGTTGGGAAGATTTTGGACTGTAGTACAACACTTAATGTAATGAGCTGTGTGAAGACTGGTAGACTGCAGTTTCAATTTAAAGAGAGAGAACCAAAAAGCATTAAGCATGTTTGTCTGGATCATCCAACTCAGCACTGCCTTATGCTCTGTCTAAGTAAGCTATTTTAGAAGTGTGTTTTCTTTTAGCAATAGCTAGAAAATTAGAAAGATTAGACTAAGTGTTTTTCTGTGATGTCAGAACTGTACTACTGATTTATTTTAAGTATTTCTGTGTGATCTCTAACTCTTGACTAGCACTGACTGTGTAGTAGAAAGTATTGTCTTGTGGTTTTGATTATTTATTATTAAATATTTTAAAACTTTTTAACTGTGGCTGGTTTGCACAGAGATAAGTTAAGCTCTAGAGTACATTGCATATTTATAGAGTTTACTGTCCAAGTCACTCCAAATAAGTCTTGACTGATTAGTCACACTACCAATTGGATAATAATATTGCACAGTAATAATTGGACACCCTTTTAAGGGCCTTGGAGTAGCTGATAAATATTAGTGGGTGGTGACAGCTGGTACTACCTTATAGTTTGGGAGAAAAGGGCACAGCTGGAGAAACTGTGCCAGCCTTCCCCAGGAGTGTCTGTGTGGTTGTATAACCTCTTCTCAAAGTGTGTGTGTATAACCTCTTCTCAAAGTGTGTGTGTGTGTGTGTGTGTGTGTGTGTGTGTGTGTGTGTGTGTGTGTGTGTGTGTGTGTGTGTGTGTGTGTGTGTGTGTGTCTGTGTGTCTGTG
The DNA here is from genome assembly GCF_019279795.1 of Protopterus annectens. Taxonomy (NCBI): domain Eukaryota; kingdom Metazoa; phylum Chordata; order Ceratodontiformes; family Protopteridae; genus Protopterus; species Protopterus annectens. The sequence continues at coordinate 1,495,722,525 of NC_056743.1, read as the reverse complement.
TGTCAGCTACTTGGGCAGGGACATGAAGCACTGGTTGGACAGAGAGGGTGCTAGAGGTTTTAGCTTGCCCACTAGGCTGAGATCTGGACCCTATAGCTGTGCCAGTGGGAAGTCTTATTGGGGATCTGGAGAGCAAGGGAGCAACCAGCCCCAGACTGACTGTGATCTCTGTGTGCTCTTAAGGGAAATTGCACTTTGCTGTGTTTATTTGTTATCCTTTCTTCATATATGAGAAGCCCTCTCTGGTGTTAGTGGTGAGGTTTGAGGCTCCTTGATTGCTGGGCCAGGGCACGGGTGTCACATATTAATTGGTGGCAGTGGTGGGATATCCATCTCACATATTAATTGGTGTCAGTGGTTGGGATATCCTTACATATTAATTGTTTGGCAGTGGTGGGATATCCACATTGCATATTAATTAGTTGGCAAATACTAACTGGCTTGTAGTGGTGTGGGCAGAGTGAATCCTGTAGCTTGTGTATAGTGAGGTTTGAAGGCATTTTGTACTCTAAAACAACCATGCAGTGAATACTCAGAGTTCAGATCACAATTGTTTTATTTCTTTTATGAGCTTAGTTAGTCAGGGTGAGCAGGCAGCATGTCAGCAGAGGAGTAGGGAAAGCTGACAAGGAGCCAGCTGGCGAAGATGTGCCAGGCTAGGGGACTGGTGCATGGAAACCTGCCTAAGGCAGACCTGAATGCACCCTTGGTTACAGCTGCTTCAGAAAACAGCAACCAGGAGGACAATCAGACTGACAGTGGAGATATAATTCCCTCGGAGAATGGACAGCTCAACCTTTCAGCAGTAGACTTAAAAATCCAGCTGGAGCTAAAGAGACTTGAGTTGGAGGCCAGGCGTGTGGAATTAGAAGCAAATGAGAGACTGTGACATTTGCAGGCTGAGGAGAATGAGAAACTGTTATGTCTGCAAGCAGAGGAACAAGAGAGGCAGAGTTAGCATGAGAAGGAGATGCTGACTCTTCGCCAGAGTCATGGAAGTAATGGGGAAGAGAGTAAATGGACCCCAGAAACACAAAAGGTCAGTAAATTTCTTCCACAGTTTAAAGAGGGAGATCATTTTGATAGTTTAATTCATATGTTTCAGAGGGAGTGTAAACAGTATGAAGTTGACCAAGGGCTCTGGGTATGGTTCCTGACCCCCTTACTCCATGGTAAAGCTGTAACTGTTTTATCTAAAATGTCTAATGTTGCATGTTTTGATTATACTGCTGTAAAGAAATGTCTTTTAGAACTGTTTAAGCTAACACCTGAAACGTATAGGAAAAAGATTTGTGAGCATAGACGCAATGCAAATGAAAGTGTGTGTGAATATGTTGCTGAATTGATCAATTATTTCCATAGGTGGGTGAGTGGATGTCAGGCCACCACTTTTGAAGGGCTGGCAGACCTTTTGGTGAGGGAACAAGCCCTTAGCACTTTGCCTGAGGACATGAGGATCTGGTTAGCTGATAGACAGCGTGTTACTTCAGATGAGTTGGGGAAGAAGGGAGACCTCTACCTGGCAAGCAGGGCAGCCTTGAACAGGAAAGGGACCCCCAGTACTGCTCATGGGTCTAAAAGAGCCCATGGTGGGTAGCATAGACTTCCAAAACAGAATCTGCCAGTAGCAGGGGAAGCCACTAGTCCAGGTACACATCCAGGAGCTAGGGTGAAATGTTTTGAATGCAACCAGTGGGGCCATGTGGCATACAGGTGTCCATGGGGGCAAGGTGGTGAACCAAAGGTGAGGGAGCCAGTATGTGGGAAAGACAAAATGCCAATAGTAGGTTGTCTTGAGACAGCAGGGGTAATAAACTACCATCCTGCAGATGTCCTGATAGGGAAGGATTCAGATGAGGCAGTACCATGTGCTTACACATTTACATGCAGTCAGGCTAGGAGACAAGCATGTGGGTCTGGTAGCCTGGGGGAGACCCAGACAGACTGCATACTTGCAGCCAGGACTGGTGAGGTGGTTACTTCAGGGAGGGAGCTACACTGTAACAGTGAGACTGAAGGTGAGCCACAGCTGCTTGCGGGTACTGATCTTCCCTTGGACAGAGTGACTGCAAAGGTAGAGGTGAGTAGTAGTACTCAGGCTGAAAGTGAAGCACCATTGTCAGAGGATGCCAGTCTTCCTGTGGAAGGGAAGCTGGGAAGGGTTATAAGGAGAGAGTTGAGACAGGCTCAGCTCTCAGACCCGACATTGCAAGGCCTGAGGCAGGTAGCTAGGGAGGCACTTGATTCTCAAGGAAAGGGGGAATCTGTATACTGGGAGAAAGGGTTACTATACAGAGAGTGGACCCCTGAGGGAGGGCTAGAAGGTGAGAGAGTACAGCAGTTGGTAGTGCCTAGAGCCTACAATCTGGTGCTTCTAGCCACAGCCCATGATATTCCCTTTGCAGGTCATATGGGCATAAAATGTACAAAGAGGCATATTATACAGAACTTCTATTGGCCTGGAATTTCCAGAGATGTAACAGGGTACTGCAGAACTTATGAGCAGTGCCAAAAGGTAGGCAAGGCAGGAGACAAGGTGAGAGCTCTCCTTTGATGCCTTTGCCTGTGATTGAGGAGCCATTTCAGAGGGTAGGTATGGATAATGTGGGTCATCTGAGTACTCCATGTTCCACAAGGAAAAAGTATATCCTAGCGGTAGTGGATTATGTTACACGAAACCCTGGGGTGGTGGCTTTGTCCTGCACTGAGGAAGAGAAGGTGGCAAATGCTTTGTTAGATATTTTCAGCAGAGTAGGTTTCCCAAAAGAAATACTGACTGACAGAGGTGCCAATTTCATGTCAGACCTGCTGACTTGTCTGTGGAAGTCCTGTGGGGTGAAGCACATGAAGACTACCCCCCTACCATCTCCAGACTAATGGTCTTCTTGAGAGGTTAAACTCTACAATCAAGTCCATGCTACGGGCATTTGCAGATCAGTTTAAGAGGGAGTGGGACAAATATTTGCCCCATCTGTTTGCTTACAGAGAGATTCCCCAGGAGTCCACAGGTTTTTCACCCTTTGAGTTGCTGTATGGGCATAAGGTGAGGGGACCTCTAGATTTAATTCGAGATGAGTGGGAAGGTGAGTGCGAGTTTCACAAGAAGTCTGTTGTGGCATAAGTCCTAAACCTCAGGACAAGGCTCAGGGAACTCATGGACTTTGCCCAGGAGAACCTGGCAGAAGTCCAACAACAGAAAAAATGTGGTATGACAGGAATGCTCGAGCTAGAGTGTATGCTGTGGGGCAGCAGGTAATGGTTCTCATTCCTGTCAGACAAAACAAGCTGCAAGCAGCTTGGGAGGGACCTATGGTGGAACTGCTTGGCAGATGGCAGGGGCACAAATTGTACCGTGTTAACATGATGAAACCTTACCATGATAGGGAGGCCCTTGTGCTGAGCATTTGCAGTGGATTGCAGGAGGAGTCTGAGGGAGATCTGGGGACTGATCTCCTCAGTGAGGCTTGGGCTGACACCTCAGTGGAAGGGGAAGCAATGTCCCAGCAGCTATCTCCTACATAGGTTCAAGAAGTCTGAGCAGTGTTGCAGGAATTTGGGGACATGTTCACCAGGAAACCAGGGTGCACCCACCTAGTGCAGCACCAACTGGATACAGGACCCCAAAGGCCTATTAGGCAGGCCCCTTATAGAGTGCCTGAGAGAGTCAAACAGACTATGAGGGAGGAGGTACAGTCGATGTTGGAACTAGGAGTGATTCAAGAGTCCAACAGTCCCTGGGCCTCCCCAGTGGTGCTGGTGCCAAAGAAGGATGGCAGCACCAGGTTTTGTGTGGACTACAGGAAATTAAATAGTCACAAAGAGTCAGATGCTTACCCCATTCCTAGGACAGATGAGGCCCTAGAGCAGCTGGTTGGGGCTAAGTATCTTACAACCATTAATCTTACCAAGGGTTACTGGCAGGTGCCCTTGACTCCCAGTGCTAGAGAGAAGTCAGCCTTTGTGACTCCTTTTGGCTTGTATGAGTTCACAAAGATGCCCTTTGGGATGAAGAATGCCCCAGCAACTTTCCAGAGGCTGGTAGATTATATCCTAGCAGGAGCAGGAGGGTTTGCCCTTGCTTACCTAGATGATATTGCCATCTGCAGTCATCCCTGGCCAGAGCACCTTCAGCATATCAGGGAGGTGCTGAGCAGACTACAGAGGGCAAGGTTGACCATTAAGCCAAGCAAATGTCAGGTGGGTATGGCAGAGGTCTCCTACCTAGGACATAGAGTGGAGAGTGGTAAGATAAGGCCAGAACCTGCCAAAGTGGAAGCCATTCAGGCATGGCCTGCATCTGTTACCAAAAAGCAGTCAAGGGCATTTTTAGGGACAGCAGGGTACTACAGAAAGTTCATCCCCAGTTATAGTACCATAACTGCTCCCCTCACAGACTTGACAAGGAAGAACAGGCCAGATAAGGTAGTGTGGATCCCAGCATGTGAGCAGGCATTCCAGAAGCTTAACAAAGCTTTGGGAGGACCCCCATGTGTTAGCCAGTCCAGCTTATAGCAAATAATTTGTTGTACAGGTGGATGCTTCAAACCATGGGGTGGGGGCTGTACTTAGCCATATTTCTTCAGAGGGGGAAGAGTACCCAGTGGTTTATCACAGTCATAGGCTCCAACCCAGGGAGGAATGCTATGCAGCTGTAGAAAAGGAGTGTCTACCCATAGTGTGGGCATTGCAAAAATGTCAGCCTTATCTATATGGAAATAAATTCACTGTTATGACAGATCACAACCCCCCCCACCTAAAATTGTTAAACAGAGCCAGCCAGCAAAATCCCAAGTTGCTAAGATGGAGCCAAGGGTTGCAAGCATATGATATGTCAGTGCAGCACTGTAGTGAGAGTAGCAATGCCAATGCAGATGGGCTCTCAAGACAGGGAATGGGGTAGGTATACTTAGACCTAACCCTCTCAAATGGCGTTTCTCAAGGGTCACTTGAAAAACTAGCTTGAGTTCTCTATGGTGGGAGAAATGTGAAGACTGGTAGAGATGGGTGAAGGCTGCCAGCCTAGCAAGATAGAATTGTGCAGATAATTCTATCATTTGTAAATATGAATGTTGAACTACAAGTTTGTTTGTTTAAATGAAAAAAATGCTGTTACAAAAATGTGAAAACAGTGCTCTCTACTGACCCAGTGAAAGCATATTGTGACCATTTTATCTAAAGTCAGCTACGAACGGGCTAGATAAAAGATTCCTGCCTATTGTTTCAAGGCTAAAGTTAATGACCAGAATTTACATGTGGAATGTCCTTTATTGCTTTAAGTGTAAAAGAATGTAAATGCAGTTTCTGTCAGCCTAGGAACACCAGGAAAGTGTGAAATGATGTAATGTTTTATCAGAACTGCAGTTTCAATTTAAACAGAGAGGACCAGAAAGCATTAAGCATTTTTGTCAGGATCATCCAACTCAGCACTGCCTTATGCTCTATGTAAGTAAGCTATTTTAGAAGTGTGTTTTCTTTTAGCAATAGCTAGAAAATTAGAAAGATTAGACTAAGTGTTTTTCTGTGATGTCAGAACCATATTACTGATTTATTTTAAGTATTTCTGTGTGATCTCTGAACTCTTGATTAGCACTGACTATGTAGTAGAAAGTATTGTCTTGTGGTTTTGATTATTTATTATTAAATATTTTAAAACTTTTTAATTGTGGCTGGTTTGTATAGAGATAAGTTAAGCTCTAGAGTGCATTGCATATTTATAGAGTTTACTGTCCAAGTCACTCCAAATACGTCTTGACTGATTAGTCACACTACCAATTGGATAATAATATTGCACAGTAATAATTGGACACCCTTTTAAGGGCCTTGGAGTAGCTGATAAATATTAGTGTGTGGTGGCAGCTGGTATTACCGTATAGTCTGGGAGAAAGGGGCACAGCTGGAGAAACTGTGCCAGCCTTCCCCAGGATTGTCTGTGTAGTTGTATAACCTCTTCTCAAAGTGTGTGTGTGTGTGTGTGTGTGTGTGTGTGTGTGTGTGTGTGTGTGTGTGTGTGTGTGTGTGTGTGTGTGTGTGTGTGTGTGTGTGTATGTGTGTGTGTGCATCAGCTACTTGGGCAGGGGCACAAAGCACTGGTTGGACAGAAAGGGTGCTAGAGGTTTAAGCTTGCCCACTAGGCTGAGATATGAACCCTATAGCTTTGCCAGTGGGGAGTCTTATTGGGGACCTGGAGAGCAAGGGAGTGACCAACCCCAGACTGACTGTGATCTCTGTGTGCTCTTAAGGGAAGTTGCACTTTACTGTGTGTATTTGTTATCCTTTCCTCATATATGAGACACCCTCTCTGGTGTTAGTGGTGAGGATTGAGGCTCCTTGATTGCTGGGCCAGGGCACGGGCGTCACAAGCTGTTACAGTAAAGGAGGGTTAACTTGTACAATTTGGTATTACATTGGGTTAAATGACCTCCACCCTTTCCAAGTAAGGTTGGCTTATGAAGTACATTGCTATAATACTGATACCTTCCTGGAAAAGAGAATTATTTTTCTCACTGTTATGTTGCCAGTGGAGGTTTGCTGAGTTTACTATAAAATAATCAGAAGCCATTCTCCCTTTATCACTGAGTATTGTTTTTTTTTTTCATCTGGTGGATTTAGCTATTGATATGTTTCTGTCAAGTGATGTTCTCATTTTCCTTTTCCAAGGATAATGGGGTTATTGGTTTCTCTCTATCCCTTTCTAAAATGATTGCTGCTTTGCGATAATAACACGTGGCTCATTTTCCTTCCATGGAAAAACAGATAATTTCTTAGCCCTGCTGGAATACATTTTCTTACTATATAAAGACAGTAAAAAAGGATGATTGTTATGCAGGGCTGCAAAGACATATTCTATTTTTTTCTATATAAAAAGATGTTTTGACTTTCGTGGTGAGACACTATCCTGAAGAATGAAATGACTCAAGGAATTCATATCTTTCTCATACACAGCTACCACAAATATGACTATCTTCTAGGAAGAGAAGATTGATTTTCTAGGAAAAACACCTCAATGTTTTGTGTGTGTGGATGCTTTTGTAAGGAGGGGATATGCCCCAGCAAGAAAAAAAAATCTTCCTAGAGTTAAGCTGAGAAATATAACTCAAAATTGTTTTTGTCTTTTTACAAAGTGGACAAGTGCTACATATATGCAGATGTGGGGCTTCATTGCCATACTAACCTTACAGGTACATAGGTAGTTATTAGGCATGTAGTCCAGGAGACCATTAAGGAGCCAAGCCCACATTCCCAACTGCCCTGAAACATTGTCTGGTTAAGTGACTTGCATAAGCTTACACAGTAGACAGATGACGCTGTAACGGTTCAAACCCTGCACCCTTGGCACAGGAACCAGCTCATTAAAAGTCAGAGTTTTAGTCTTCTGAGCTGTCTTGTCGATCACATATACTGCATTCATCAGAGCGCAGCCTAACCTCTGTTTTTCTCAGTATATTTTTTCTGAGGACATTTGCTTTAACACACTTTCTCCACAGGAGTTCTCCTACTGCTCTAAGAAAGGGGCACATGTCCTTAGAATATTGCAGAAAGATGTCCTACTTCTTAAGTGAAAGCAGGTAAGAGATGGCCTTTTCTTTTATGATTCCAACAGAAGACATATTCTTTTTTTTCTTTGAAAGAGGGAAGCTACCATCCCTTAACCCAGTTTAGGAATGGCCTTATGTTTTAAGAAGTGATATTAGCTCACCTACGTACAGTGGAGGCATTCTCCTTTTTGACAATGTTTTTCAGCAAGACAGTTATACTTAATTTTATATGATTCAGCTAGATATCTTGTCATGTTCTTCAGATGGACAGTATATGTTTTGTTATCATACTACCAGGGGCTGCAAGGTTCCTCTCAGTAGCGAGGAGAGCATTTCTCAACAGAGTGCAGTAAGTGCATATTGTTATTCGTGTTACAAAACTGACAAACACTTCAGTAATAATTGCTGTCTCCTGGGGACAGCTGAAAGGTCACAATCCTGTCTATAGTACAGGTAGTAGTATGTTCAGTAAATGTCTGATAAAAGACAGCAATGATAGGCAATAGTACCATACAGACTTCATATGCGCAATTATCCTCTTACATACAGATTTGTTAGGAATTACTAATGCTCATGAGCTAGAGGTCTAGGCAGAAGATTACTGAATAAATCATTGAATTGTTTGGGATAAAATCACTAACTTATTTAAAGTTTTGATGTTAACTTGAGTTTGCAGAGCAGTTCAAAGATGCTAGGTGAAGACCTCTCCCATGATATTATTTTTGGAAGTATTATTTCTTCCACTTCTTTTCTAGTAGAAATGGTTATGTTATACTGAAAAGCTGATATAGTTCTTTAGAATACCTGCTCTACTCTCAGATAAGTGGGTTGTGTATGTTGTATGCTTTATTTTCTGCTCTCACTCTCTCTCTCTCGCTCTCTCTTTCCTAAGTTCTCTTCCCTCAATTATTTTAATTGATTCATCTATCTTAGTAAAGAAGGTGGGGCACCTGAAATTAGCAACTACAAGCTTTGCCTTAACTTATTCCACAAATTCTGCACTTAACTAGTTGCCTCTACACAGATAAACCTCATTCTGCTGACTGACTTGCCACAATGGCACCATCAAAATATATTCTGAGTATATTCAAGAGATTTTGAGTATACAAAATATGTTAGGACAACAGACAGTACCTGAGGTTTGGAATATACTACTGTTTCAGCTTACCTCTTGGTACTAACTGTCAGATAAAGACAAAAAAGAACTATTTATCAAGATTTTTCAGTGCAGGGTCGTCCCTATCAGAGTTTTTAAGAGTAAAAAAAAAAAAAAAAAAAAAAACTACAGATTAAACCAGAGGCCCTGATACCTAAAACATATGTCATCAGCTGTAAAATTCTTGAATAAATATGATTTGGAGGAGCATATACGTCATCTGTTTTTCTTTTGTGGCTGCAAGAAAATCAGATGGCTGATACCAGACAGCAAAGATCAAATCCAGGAGTGGCTCCTTCACTTAATTAACAGTTCAAAGATTTGTGTCAGGGACTCCCACTAACTTCTTCATGCGTTTATTGGCCAAACACATGCCTAAGTGTCCAGCCTCCAGACATCTGTATCATTCTAAGAAAATTGTCCCTGTGTGCATCTAACATGAAAGAGGAGTGCGGAGTTCAGTTCTTCTGCAAATATACAAATGATCCATTCATTTGGATACATGGTACAAATATTTAGAGTGGTATACTCCCTGCTTTGATTAAAGAAGCCTACATAGATTTTCCCAGAAACCCCTTGTCAACCTTACACCATACAAATATCAGTTATAATAATCTTACAAAACTATAAAACCTATAAACCATAGGGGTTTTGAAACTAATGGAGGGTGCGGTGAGGGTGTTATCTCAGAGTTCTTCTTGGTACAAAACCAGTGAAACATCTGATCTGAGCACTCTATATATATATATCAGTGACTTAATCTGGATATTTAATGTAAAATATTTTCACTGTAATCATTTTTGACTGTTTATTCCTGTCATTAATTCATATATTTTACCTTTATTGATACCCAGTATTCATAAACAAGGTTATGATTTCATAGAAAAACATTGATTCCTTAAACTGTAACACAGATGATTTATTTACGTGAGGTTTTCAGAGCAAACCCAGTTTGAAAACTGTGGTTGGGAGTACAAAAATCAGTTCTGTAAGGCAGAGCTCATTTGCAGTTCATTGCTTTAACCCCAACTTGTAATAGCATGACCTCTGTGTGAATAGTTCTTCTCATTGTTAAATTCTATTCAAAGATTTAGCAAGAGCTAACTGTCTGTATATATTTTCCTACCTAAATAATGGGTTACTTTAAAGAACACAATGGAAGCACACTTCAAGGTCATCAATATGCCTTACAATTTCTTTTAAAGTTTCACAGCAACAGGTGGATTATTTGGACATTTTATTATTTATTGATGCCATGGGTAAAGCTTTTACTCGTGTATAGAAAGGAGACAATATCATTAAATGTTTTGCATGGTACTAGTAACCATTTTAAGAATCTAGTATGGATAGATGGTTAGAGTCAAATGGCTGTACACAAGATTAAAACATTTCAGTGAGGAAATTACATATCTGGTAATTGTTTGTAAGAGGATATAATATTATAGATTACAGAAGGAATTAAAAATATGTACAAGTAAGGGAAAGGACTTTTTGAAATGGGGTAAAAGGTAATTAAATTGAGCACAAGGTACAACATTCAAATAGGGCTTCTAATCCTGATCAAGCAACAAAATGGTCCAAATTGTTCATAAATATTGGCAATTTTTTGTCAATTGATGAAACTTTTAAAGAATTGTTTTCAGCTAATGTTAGAGTTGCACACAAGAGCAGGTTTAGTATGGGAGACAAATTAGTGCATGATATCTTTGGGGGATATTAGGCATAAGCAGATACCAGTCCCATTTCAAAATGTTTTCAAAAATATGCCCATTCAATGGAAGATTTTGAAACTGTAATTTTGTTGAAACATCCTGGATATCTAAGAAATGATTTAAAAATGGTTGAAGTATAAAGAATCAGATTTTATCTTGAAATATCAAATGTATCAGTCAACCAATTTGAATATGGAGATAAAATGGATTTTTTTGTGATAAGTTAAGTATTAGCTACCTTTACTTGACTGAATGAACTAAATTATTATGAGGTCTATATTATTTCTCCACCACAGGTTGTATTGTCTCTCTTATAACTGTTGCTATATGTACTTCTTAGCATATGCTTTCTGTGGTCCAACTTAATTTACCCACCTATATTTCAACTCTTCTGTATATAATGCTGTTTACACCCATATATAATACTGTTTACACCTGTATGTAACCTAAATTTAACTGTATTTGGTTTGTAAACTGTTGACATACATGTGTTTGTATTTAGTTTTTATATTTATATTTTGTATTTTTTTTTCATGTGGAGCTTTTCTCCCTGGGACTCCACTGAAAAAGGATTTGTGTCCAGTCAGACCTTCCCGGTTAACAAATGTATAATAAATAAATAAAAATAAATAAAATAAAGCCTCTTTAACTGCCAAAATGGAATGGTATTTAAGTGATTTACATGCTTAATGCACTTTTTAAAGCTCTTTGAAAACTAAGAAGCCAAGGCATCAGGTACTTTTAATCTTTACAATAAAAGGTAAGTTTTAGTTGGACAGTTGGTGATTTATTAGTTCATTGCTTTAACCTGCTTTGTGATATTTGTGTGCTCCCTGCATGAGTAGTTTTTCTTCGTCTTTTGCTTAATCCTGTTCAAGGCAATTCTTACCAAGATCTAGCTGTCCTTCAATGGGTAAGTTTGTATGTTTTTGCTACCTAAACAATGGATTACTCAAAGGAAAGCCATAGGTGTATGTACATGCTGCTGAGGACACTGCACTTATTCTATGCAACCAAGTCAGTGCTGCATCCATCCTAGGTAATAAGGCATATAGGACCAATTTAAATTTCTGTTCAGAGGAAGGTCACTGTGCTGTATCATGGAGCATGATGGAGTAAATCAGTAATCCCTTTTGCATCAGATATTGTTGAAAAAACTGACACTCATGACACATTTTTATCCCAGCACAGCCATATCTGAAATGCTGCCACACAGCATGTTGACAAACTATTATGGGAAACACTGCCAGACTTTGGGCTAATATAGCCAACTGGAAAGACTAATATGGCTGGACCAGAAGGGAGGGGGAGTGAAAGAGATATTTCTGAGCTGTTCAGGATGTAGAGTATCTGGCTCAGACAGCTTTGGAGCATTAGAGGATGTTGGGCCTGCAGGAGATTGGGGGAGCTTCATAGTACAACATGGGAGATTGAGATCATGGTAGACTAGCTAGTCAAGTATGAAAAGATAGAATGGAAATGGAGGAGAAAAAGAGGCAACAGGAAGTCAGCAGAGAGCAGAGGCTGTCAGAGGAGTATATCTGCAAAAGGGGTGGCACAAAGTAAGAAGAAGGGAACCATTAAGTGGAGAACAAGGAGAAAAAAGTCAAGGTGGAAGGACAGAGCTGGCCATGCAGAAGCCAATGCCACAAGAAGAGCAGGAAGAAAGTGGGCAGGGAAGGACTGTCACATGGGATAGGCAGAGGCTAAATAGAGAACAGTGCAGAACTTTTGTAGGAAGAGTACAGGAGGTTTAGAGAAGACTTTAGATACATTGTACATCAAAGGGAGAAAAACAATGACCACAGACAGTCAGGAGGGCTGAAAATGGTGGAAGTAGAAAGGGGAAAATTACAGACTGGATGGGAAGTGGCATAGGACAGGAAGTGATGGACGTGAGAGCTGGTGTGGACACAGAAAAAGTCTTGGTGATTGCAGAGTCATAAAGGGGATTAGTAGTCTAATTAAGTGAGAAAAGAGAGTGCATGTTGTAATACATGTACGAAGCAATGATCTGTCAGAGGAAACAGCTGATGGGGCAGCAAGCAGAGCCAGGACCAGATGAGGAGGATGGAAGTAGTAGTTTTGGAAGGATTACTTGTAGTAGTAACCAACAGACAAGTAAATGGGACCAAAGATGAGGACTGAATCCTGGAGCTGTGAAATAGAGATCTTGCCTTTACCCCTTCACACATTATATTGCATACTGCATTACTAAATAAAGGATAAAACCAGTTAAAAACTAGACAGCAACTAGAAACTATGATGGCTGAATATTGATTATCTTCTCCTGTTTTTCTGAACCTGATACAACTATTTCCAACTACACTTGGATTACCGTGGAAGAAAAGTGGGTACTCATAAGTGCATGCAGTTTTAAAATCATACAAACTATTAGACTGTATATAGTGTGACAGAGACTGTATCACTCGACCTCTGAGCATTAGAAAAATCATAACATCAACCTTTAAGAATCACAGCAGAGGATCAGAAAGAATGTAGGTATACAGGTACTAGATCCTTTGCTGTTAGTGATTAATATAGCATCTAGCAATTAGCACAGAGGGTCAAGGCTATGAATGGTCAACAAGCTGCCGCCTGTATTCCAGGGTTTGATTTCACTATCCACCATTTGCCTAACTGCATGACTGTGAACAAGCCACCTACCCAGACATTGCTCCTGGATAACCCCTGAAAAGGGACACTCGTGTCCATTTAATAAATATTAATAAAAAAGTAGCTTGTCTTGGCTTAGATCAGTTATTATAGCTGAGCTTCAAAATGTTTACTTCTGTAAAGAAACAGTAAATCTATGGGAAGTAAGGGTAAATCTGAAAGCAAAAGTCATAGTACTATAAATGAATAGACACTGAGGGGTACTTGGGGACCTGTTGCTTTATATATATCTAGTTTTCTTTTATTGGAAATCTTTAATAAAATAGTTTGCAATAAATAAATAATGATAAACCTCACTCAAGTCAGCCAACAATCTCTCAAAGCCACTTAGCTACAAATACTGATGCTACAATGCAAAAGGTTACGTGAGTGTCTTACAGGAAATGTTACTATGACAGGTTCCAGGTAAATGATCAAAAAACAATTTACCAACTGGCACATAAGGAAATGGCAGTTTTCCTGCTCAAGTGAAAATGTGAACACAGAAAAACAGTTTATTGTAAATGTAATGCCATAATCACCAACACAGCAGAAAGCTACATTGTTTTTACAGGTTGCAAAGACCTTAGAACAGTTTAACTAAAACAGAAATACTGGGATGTGGGTGTTACAGTAGCCACATTATTTACCCCCACACATATACATAATGGCCAGTAGATAGTCAACTCCAAGGTCTTTCTAGTGTGAGTAACAAAGTAATTCTTCCTTTGCAATACAATAATGTTTTTGCAAAGGCTAAATGTTGGGGTATATTAAAATAATCTCTGTTTTATATTTGGGTCCTTATTCTCATTAAACCAGTTGATTGATAAAACAAACAAATAAATAAATAAATACATGAATGAATGAATGAATGAATGAATGAATGAATGAATGAATGAATGAATGGGTGAACGAATAAATAAATGAATAAATCAGAAAACAAACAGTGTACTTGTTAGCATCAGTCCTTAACTGCGTCGCTCCTAGTCAACTTTCATTGAAAGCATAGCCGTCTACTAAAGTGATCCTACATTTTTCACATGCCAAAATGTGAAGAGCTCTTCAAATTTTTATAAGTAAAATTAAACAGTTACACTGAATAAATATGCTTGTACTATAACATATTTAATCTCCAAAACTATAATTAAACCTCCAGAAGAACAGTAGACTCATTAAAAACTGTATTTTATTTTATTTATTTTTATATAATTACTTCCTTAGATGATAATAAAAATTCATAGTCTGCCATAAGTACCTTTGAGTTTACCCATAACCACTGTTATTTACCTATTTAGACTTTAGCTTTCTGAGTAAACTCTGTATTATACACTGATTTCAATTAAGATTAAAGCTGTACATTTAAAGATTGAAAACAAAAACAGAACACCACTCAATGAACAGGGAAGATCATTCATACAGATATTGAAACATCAGAAATATTTTTGAAGCTTGAAAAGTAACTTCCTTGGTCTTCTGCTAAATAAAAAGTGCTAATGTGAAATTGTCTTCAGCAGAAAAATAAATCAGTATCAGGCCTGTTCAACTGCTCACAATATGCTTGAATAGCTGTTCCGCAATGCACTAAATTTTTCTCATTGCCGCAAAGGACTTATTAAAACAATACACTAGGAAGAGTCTTCTAATATCCAGATCACCTGGAAATCCCTAAAGACATTACAGGTATCGCATGCCTTATCTAGCTTTGTTTCTTAGCATTAAATTATTAGCTACCTTACAATACTGTTTAAAATGACTGTCATGATTTGTAAATATTAATTGCTCTAACTTTTATGCAGTATTATACACACTAACATTGCCGTAGTTTAATTAAAAACACAACAGAGAAATTCAGAAAAAGTGAATTCAAGTTAATCACAAATTTCAACAAAAGACACTTTAGAAAAAAGAAAATTCTAGATTTACATGAAAAAGCTAATGTTAATCCCAATATATGCCATATGGATAATCAAGTTTGTGGTTTATACAGATATAAAATCAAAGTAGGCAAGAAGATGCGGCTTAGTAGAAGCAAAATTTAGAAATGTTATATTCAGAAATAAAAAAGGAAAAATATAAAACATATGCTGAAGAGAAATATGAGAAAGGGGAACAGGTTTTTCACGACAGTAAGCGAGAACATAACAGTAAGCACATTATATACTTCCAAAGTATTGCTAACAAGTGACTCAATAAGTTTCTAAAAACATCCTAAGCAGAGTTATTACATGAATGATGGGTATTAATGTCTTAGGCATAAATGATGCCTTATCAAAATTGCTGATACAAGGAACAGATGTGGATGAATGAAGTAATAGTTCACCTAAGATCCAAAGACTTGAATAGACTATCTAGAAACATTAAACTGACTTACTGACCTACTTGCTCATATTGAAGAAAATAGAAAATAAAGGTTCCATCAATCTTATTTGTTTTGTTTGTCTATATAGAAAGGAATGAGTTTATATGCATCTATCATATGTGTGTGTGTGTGTGTGTGTGTGTGTGTGTGTGTGTGTGTGTGTGTGTGTGTGTGTGTGTGTGTGTGTGTGTGTGTGTGTGTGTTTTCCTGATAAAACTGGAAATTTATCTCATTTTTCAATATAATTCTTTTATCAATTTCATCTTACAAAATGTATGGAAAGTAAGGGTAAATTTGAAAGCAAAAGTCATAGCACTATAAATTATTATGGGGTAATTAGGAGTACTTGGGGATCTATTGCTTTATATATAGTTTTTTTATATATATGATCAACCAGCAGGTTTGTCAGTGTTGAAAGGAAACTGGAATACATGGAAGAAGCCTAAACAGACATAGGAAGAACACATTGAACTTCACATAGACAGTTACTGGAGGTCAAGACTGAACCAGATAGCCTAGAGTTGTGAGGCAAAGTTTTTGTCTGTCTAATGCTTCCCAGATGAAGAAACAGGACCATTTGTCACTTAAAATGAAGAATGGAGGATACAAACCTCAGAATGAAGGGCACATTCTCAAAACACAGACACAAATACAAATGACTATGAAAATGGTGTTCACACCTATAGAACTAAGGCATCAAAGGGTAAAGCCCTGACTATGACCAAGGCAGTACGAGTTTGATTACTGGCTTGCATATCTGAAGTGCCATCAGGAAAGGATGGGTGTACCTATCCTGAGGAAAGGGCAAGTACTCACGTGCACCTCATAGTTAATCCTCAGTGGAGACTGGGGACATACAGACAGGGTATTTTCTTAAAGGGAGGGAGTACTAGACATTGGCTGAGTTACTGCAAAAGTGGCATATATGACAATACACCAGCATAGCCCCACTGGATGTCCTTCCCTTTTTTAATGTTTCAACATTACAGACCAATGACTTTTTTTCTGATCAATAAACTACATGTCATTCACTACTTTTCTATTTTTGTGCCATTTTAATTTCCTCCAATATTTGTTTCTTCCCTATCAATTTGATCCGAGTTATAAAGGTAATGGTCACACACATTTAATTTAAGGGTACGCATCTTATTATTCCCCTATGTAATAAATCACACACCAACTGTTTTATTTCCTTTACAATGCCTAGCAAGGTCAGTCTAACCCTTGACTTTGTCTTTCCAGTTATTGCTTTTCTTAGCTGATAACATAATAAAAGTTAATAAGCCCTTCTTATATTCCCACATTCTAGCACTCTTTCTCTATCTTAGTAGCATCATCTCTTTAGTAGCTTGCTCACCCAGCATCTGCCCTAGGATATTTTACAATGTTTTTTAAACCATGTGAACTCTGTACACTCCCAAAAACATGCTTGCAATTTTCTCTTTCACTCCCCACAAATCTTCTCCAACAATTACTCTGTACCTGTGGAAGACCATTTGTAATCTACTCAGACTATAAAAATATCTACATCAGCATGTCCATGCAAAGGTCGTAAATCAGATTGGTTTATTCACACATATCAAAGTCCTGCACAATTCAGTTCTTATTTCCACCCAACATTCCACCAAAGGTAGCCACTCACCTGCAATTCATCTTCTTTATTACCTTCTGTGTCTATATTCTGCTATTAATCATTTGCACCAGACCCTAACCCTACTGTGTAATTCAAAAAGTTTTTTTGCTTCCTCCCATTCTCTTAGTTTTCCCCTGGGGTAATCTGTCCTCATCTAACATCCTTCAGTTACCTTCTACTGTTTCTTGCCAAATCTCTAGCCTTTTATTTGGGAACCCTGTCAGCAAAATTTCCTTATTCCAGCCCTTCAGTAGCATATTTTTCAGTATATTATCCTCCACTAATGTTCTAGCTGGTTATGTTTGTTTTTTCTCTGAATACCAGCTTCCAGTAAGACAATCTCTCATTGCCTCTGGCAGTCCATTACCTTGTAATCATACCTTTGCATTTTGGTTTATATCCTTCTACTTGTGGTATAACTAATAACCCTAACTGTGTCTAAAATTATTACACTTTTAAATCAGGAACTCCATGGCTCTTTGCTCTATTGCTATGAAAATCGTATCCAACTTATCCCTAGGCCTCTTTCCTTCTCAATTAAAGTTCTTCAGTTCCTTGTTAATTTCTTGACATAATACATCATCCATTTGATAGAAATATGCCTGGCCAACATACAGAATCAAGGGGACCAAAAATATTTACTGCTTATATTCTACTACAGAGACCCATAATTAAATCCACAATTAAGAACCTCTATCCCTTATCATTTGGATTATATTCTGCTTATTTTCTACCACATCTCCTTTGCTGCTACTGATGACTCATTCCTAAGTCATACTCCTAGGTACTTCATTTTTTGTGCCACCAAAGGTATGGGAATTGCTACACTAATTCATATGTGGGCACAAAATTTATGTAAATTATTTTGGTTTTATCTGCATTTATTTTATAACTTGAAATATTTAGGACTGACTCAAAATATTCCATAAGACATATCTTGCTCTAGATTTATCAAATGTAATTATAACCACAACAGTACTATTATTCCCTGCCTCCCCTCTCACACCCTTAAATGTTTGAACCTGTTGTGGTATTAAAGCTTGGTGTCTTTTGAGCTGCCCGCCTCTAGTATAAATTTGATATTGGACACTCCCCCAGTCCCATTACCTCAGCTAATTCGATTGTGTACAGTGAGATAAGTTGTGAAGGCCCACCCCTTTAGCTTCTTAACCTTGAATTATCTTCTGTCTCCTCACTTTCTACTAAAAAAATATATTGTGCCTCTTCCTACTTCATTTTGCTGCTTGTGCTTACGAGTTCAACTGCATTTAGTTTGCCACCTTTGTTAGTGCTTGTCGGTAGCGTTATTAAATTGATGACATTATTCTACCAAATAGCTAAGGGCAGCCACAGTGGTGCAGCGGTTAGCATTGTCGCCTCACAGCAAGAGGTTCTCCGGTTAGATCCTCGGCTGGGGTGCCTTCTGTACAGAGTCTGCATGTCCTCCCTGTGGTCACGTGAGTTTCATATGGGTGCACTGGTTTCCTCCCAAAGACATGCTGTAGGTGGATTGGACACTCTAAACTGGCCCTAGGTGTGAGTGCGTTTGTGCTAAGCCTTCTGTGGAAGGTTGACCACTGGGCTGGCAACTTGACACCATAAAACTCCACTGCCAATCATGAGTGGACAGGTGATCCACTGTGGTGACCCCTAACTGGGAAAAGCCTCAAGAAGAAGAAGATTCTACCAAATAACTGCTTTATTTGAGCTGTTCTTTATTGTTGTGATTGTGAGCTAATTTATCATATTTGCACCATTTTAAAGCAATTTACTGATTAACTGTATTTCATTATTGTACTTTTACGTACTTTTACAATTCAGTATTCTACTGAATTGCTACTTTATTTGAGCTGATTTTTACTGTTGTGATTGTGAGCTAATTTATGACATTTGCAGTGTTTTAAAGCAATTTACTGATTAACTGTATTTCATTATTGTACTTTTACGTACTTTTACAATTCAGTATTCTACTGAATTGCTACTTTATTTGAGCTGATTTTTACTGCTGTGATTGTGAGCTAATTTATGACATTTGCAGTGTTTTAAAGCAATTTACTGATTAACGGCATTCCATTACTGTTTTATTGTATTTCATTGCTATTTAATTCATTACTCTTTAACTGCATTTTGCTACATTTCATTACTGTTTAACTGTATTTTTGATACTGTGAGTTCCGTTTTTGTCTGTAAGTGGTTAATCTGTGCTTCTTTGTGAGTTTCACTGTGTATTTAACCCTTAAATTGAGTGACTAAGTGGCATAGTCTGATACAGGTTTGCTGTATCCAGAGCTGCAGCTGCACAGTTTTTAACACTTTTTGAGGTATTCCAGCTACAAATTTTCCCTTAGTAACACTTGTGTGACCACCTAACAGTACTACTCTTAGACCTTCCACCCTGTACCCTGTCAGCTCTCTCTGGCCTCTCTCCCTCAGTTTCTGACAAATATGGATGGACTATTTCCTATATTTTCTCCTGCCAGTCTGGTTGATATGGGCATCTTGAGACAGTGTAGCAACTGCCTCATGTACACGAACAACCCTATACTACTACCACCTAAGAACACAATTGGTGAGAGATGCAATTACATTAAGAACATAGCTTTCTCCCTCACAAGCCAGTATATCTGGCACTGAGAATGTAGTCAGCACAAACAACACACCTCAGACACCACTCACACCTACACAACACACACCCATATATGCGCAGGTCCTCAACAAAAACATACCCAAACAAAAGAGACCTCCGAGGCAAAAACACACTTGAACTCCACTGCCCACCACACCACACACAGTCCACATACCTGTGTCTCTCAGCCACTAAGGCTTAAACATAAACCCAACATATTAGTCACAGTAGACTCCAATGTGAGACACACAGCTGTGCCCCTCACCAGGCTGGATAAGGAGAAAGTCACGGTTAGTTGTTTGTCAGGTGCCAGAATCCACCATATCACCCATGCACTCAAGTCTGTCAACAACAGGTACTGTTATAAGTCTGTCATAGTCCATGTTGGTGTGATTGACTTGAGACGTACCTCCCTGGACTATATGAAGAGAGCACAAAACATGAACCAAGAAGCACAGATAATGGAGAAAGGAATCCAAATAAACCACGAAGCAGGTAATCCGCACACAGGTTTATTGCACCAAATCCGATTAAGCGCTTTTATCAGCAAATCTGACTTCATCAGAATAATGAACATTAAAACCAAATAGCTTATATACCCTCCCCCAGCACAAGTGACATGACATCACATCCTCAATTCTGTAAAATATCACATCCTAAATAGAGCACAACACATAAAAAACTTTAAGAAAAAACATCAAATTCTATAAAATAAGTAAAAATGCCTAAAATGTATATATCAAATAATGTTGAACCCTAATGATAAACTGAAGTTCAACAACAAGTTAACCACATATCTAAATTACATGTAAAACATAGATTTAAGCTTCAACAAAGGCATAATGTTAATTCGGTCATTTAGACCTGGACAAGAAACAGCACTGAGTTTGATTTGCCATTTTAGTTCCAGGAGCTCCAAATAATCATCGACTGGCCCACTCCATGGGCCTAAATCAGCATGGTCAATGGCAAAAAACTTGAAATAGTGAGTGGGAAATTTCTCCACATGATTGCATAGGACATTCTTTTTGTTTTTACACTTAATATCGTAGCAAAGCTCATATACCCTTTGCTTAAATGCCCTTTTTGTTTTGCCCACATAGAACCCGTCGCATAACCCACGCTTAGCTATGTACACCACTCTTTTTGAAAAACAATAATATTTTTAATGGGATGTATGAACCCATAGTTCTTAATGAAAATAGAGTCACCTTCCAACATAAATGAACATTGTCCACACCTGCCACATTTAGAACAACCACCTTTCATATTTCCTTTCCTAGGCCTTTCCAACAAAGATTTAAAACTGGAGTCTTTCTTGTAAACAATAATAGGTTTCTCCCCTAAGACCTTGGAAACTTCTTGGTCTAACATAAAAATCGACCAAAACTTTTCCAGTATGTTTCTGATATACAAATTAAGAGTAAAAGGAAATACACAAGCTCTAGAAAAACTGTTGTTCATCATTCTATCATTTGAATGAATGTTGTTAATCTCACCATTATGAAATAAAAGTTTGACAATGGCACCCATTTGTCTTTTTGTAACTTTGTTTTCAATGGACTTGACAAATTCCAGAGGATATCCTCTCTTAATAAACACATTGTTGAGAGTGTCACATTCAACATGGAAGTCAAGTTCGTCTGAAACCATTCTGGCAATTCTGACAAATTGCCCCTTCACCAGTGCCTTTTTCTGGTGCACTGGGTGCCAACTGTCAAAATGTAAAAATGTATTTGAATAGGTAGGTTTTCAATATAATTTAGAAACAATTTTTTTTCTCATAGTCTTTAACAATAGTGATATCAAGAAAATTCAGTTTAAGTCAACTTGCTATCAACATGGGTTCCCAAGTCCCTCAAGACTGATTGTGTGCTTAGGACCTTGTTATTAATGTGATAATTTGTGGGGACGTCACTCTCCCCAAAGGGGATGATTCAGTTTGAGGCCATGTTTCTGGCACCAGTCATTTGTTTGGGTGAGACCCTCTTGCATTATGTCCACATCACTAGAGGAATTGATGACAGTGCCCAGCTTGAAGTCATCTGCAAACTTGGTCAGCCATAGCCCACTAGTTTTGGCCTGCATCTCAGAAAAGTATATCCCAAACAATAGAGGCCCCAAGACCAATCCCTGGGATACATCACTCATTACGGGTCTACTGCTTGAGGTAACTTCCCCTATTTTGACTAGGTGGGTTCCATCAGTGAGCCAGTTTGCTACCCATCTGGTAACATATGGATTCATGCCTAGTTAAGAGAGTTTATCTATTATACCCAAGTGGGGAATAGTATTGAAGGCTTTGGACAGGTTAAGGTAGACAGTGTGCACCATCTTCCCCTCGTCCATGGCTTTGGTGACTGTCTCGAAGAAGTCAACCAAATTTAACAGGCATGACCCCCCCCCTTGATGAAACCAAACTGATTGGTGATAACTTCCTCCCTAGAGATAAGGGAAGGGGAGAGCTGCTTGGGGATGTTCTGATTTACAGATGGGGGGACAGAGGTTGAAGTTTTCACTGAACCTGTCTGCCAGCAGGTTGGCTGTATCTACAGCATTTGTGTATGTGGTGTCTTTGACCACCAGTTCTGAGCAGATGTGGGTGCTTCTTTTGAGAGTGCAGACAAATGTGAGGAAGGCCTTATGATTATCTTTAGTAAATGTGATATGATGGAGAGAAGGAAAGTTGATATATTGTGAGTGCAAGAGACTAGATGGAAGGAGAGCAATGCCAGGTGTATCAGAGGCAGGTTCAAATTGTTCTATTGTGGCTTGGATGGGAGGAGAAATGGAGTAGGGGTTATCCTGAAGGAACAGAATGCCAAGAGTGTTTTGGAGATGAAAAGAGTGTCGGATAGAGTGATGTTTATGAAGCTGGAAATTGATGGTGTGATGATGAATATTGTTAGTGCATATGCTCCGCAAGTTGGATGTGCAATCGATGAGACAGAAACATTTTGGAGTGAGTTGGATGAAGTGGTGATTGGAGCAGATTTCAATGGGCATGTTGGTGAAGGGAACAGAGGGGATGAAGAAGTGATGAGTAAGTATGGTGTTAATGAGAGGAATGCAGAAGGTCAGATGGTAGTGGATTTTATGAAAAGGATGGACATGGCTGTGGTGAATATGTATTTTAAGAAGAGGGAGGACCATAAGTGGAGGAAGATGCACTCAGGTGGATTATATCCTGTACAGGAGAGCCACTCTGAAGGAGATTGGAGACTGTAAAGTGCTGACAGAGAAAAGTGTAGTTAGGCAGCATAGAATGGTGGTCTGTAGGATGACATTGGTAATCAAGAAGAGGAGGAAAGTGAGGGCAGTGCCAAGGATGAAATGGTGGAAGTTGAAAAAGAATGATTGTGAGATGGAGTTCAGGGAAGAGTTAAGACAGGCACTGGGTGGCAGTGAAGAGTTACAGAATAGCTGGGTAACTACAGCAGAGCTAGTAAGGGAGATGGCTAGAAAGGTGCTTGGTGTGACATCTAGACAGAGGAAGGAGGACAAGGAGAACTGCTGGTGGAACCAGGAAGTACAGGAGAGTATACAGAGAAAGCAGTTGGCAAGGAAGAAGTGGGATTGTCAGATAGATGAAGAAAGTAGACAGGAGTATAAGGAGATGAGCCATATGATGAACAGAGAGTGATGGCAAAAGCTTAGGATAAGGTGTATAGCTGTATGTAAGGTCGAACACTAAGGACAGAGAAAATGAGCTGTACTGATTGGCTAGACAGAGAGACCAAGCTGGGAAAGTTGTGCAGCAGGTAAGGGTGACAAAGGGTAACAAGGGAAATGTACTCACAAGCAAGGACAATGTCTTAAGCAGATGGAAAGAGTACTTTGAGGGGATGATGAATGAAGTGACAGAGAGAGGTTGGATTTTAAGCTTGTTGTAGTGGAAGCTGTAATTCAGTTGAAGCTTTTTACTCATAGTTTAAATTTAAAGATTTTCTATTCAAGTCCCTTTAAAAGTTGTACTTTATAACAGTTAGATTTTTAAGTTGGAATAAACGTTTGGTTGTTAGTTGTCTGGCCCTGTTTTTGTTTTTTGGCTCTGTGTAAATAAGCCATGCATCATCTAATCATGAAGACTTTAAACATGCACACAAAATCAATAAATGAAGCACAATAGCCCTCTAGCCAATCACAACAGCACATTCTTGCGTTTCTTCAGTGGATCTTAAGCGCATCTGTGACATTGGTCCTCACAAAATCCCTGGGAGGTCCATTATTTCTCCAGTAATGCCAGCCCTGTCTGGCATTATTGCTTGCTTAACACATAGCTATCTTATAAAACAACAATAGATTTGTAACAGGAGACAGTATATCAGCGATAAGGAATTGCTTAACTCACCTCCTTTACAGTGGGAGGCAATTACTTATTAGATTTAATATGGAATTAAAAAAAAAACTGATAATGTCTGGAAATGCCTGCAGATATATTACAAAAACAAGCTTAGCAGAAGAATTGGTGCCAGTTGTACTACTCAGCCCAATCAAAAGTATTCTACTATGAGATTACCATGCTTATTGAACATGTATTGTCTATGCATCTTTGTCCATTTCTTAAACATAGGAACATGGAGACAATACTTGACAATCGCAGGAAGCACAACATGCCTGCCTGTATACCTTTACAAAGACACACTTAAAAGTTCTTGTAACCATTCAAAAGCTCTTAAGCATACTCTCCTCCCAAACTGAGTAGAGCCATGCATGATAACACTAGAGTAAATTTGTGTCTACCCATCCAATCATCAAGACTAGCCTTGATGGTAGATAAAGCAGTATTTTGCTTGACTTGTAGTGGTAACATATACCATAGGCTGGGATATACATTGTGTTAGAAACTTATCCCTTCAGCAAGTTTTGTTTATTTGCTGGTACACAATTATGTCCTACTATGGGTGTTTGTAGAGCCACTGGTTTTGTGAATAAATAGGAAGGCAAATAGGACTGGGCCTTTCATGGATCAAAAACAAAGAAATAAGTTAGCTCTGAGCAGCCAGTAGGCTACTGAGTATAAGGTAGGCTGTGCTAATCTACTGATGTAGTCGCAGAATTTAAGGCCTTTATTCTTGGGGATAACATTGGCTGGGGCTTTTCCAGTTAAGCAATATGCTTGGATTTTGTACATACCAAATGAGGCTTTGTATTCAATGATGGTCTGATAAGGGAAAAGTACAGTGGTAAAATTACTTCTATGGATCTCAAAAGTATTCTACTTGGAAATTAACTGGGCCAGATGCAAGGATTTCCTGACTGTGATGGAAACGTGATGATCAAATGATACAGAGTAACACAATTTACATAGGAGGTGGGTGCAGCTTTTTGCTGAATAACACTACACTGCACTTTTTTGTATTTAGCTTTAAAATATTTACATTGCACCAGGTTAAATGCATGTTCTACCCTAGCAGTTTAGTGCCAATGGATGAGCAGATAACAGTGCCCAGGTGCATCATCAGAAAACTTGATGAAGCATTTGTGAGATAGAATGGTGCAGTGGTGCAGCTGTAGCATTGTCACTTCACAGCAAGAGGTTTCTCAGTTTGATTCTTGGCTGGAGTGCCTTCTGTGCAGAGTCTGCATGTCCTCCCTGCGTTTGTGTGGGTTTCCTCCAGGTGCTCCGGTTTCTTCCCTTGTTACAAAGACATGTGTCTGGAGCATTTCTCCCTAGGCCTCCACTGAAAATTGGCTTTGTTCCAAGTGACTTTCCTGGTTAATAAATGTTAAATAAATAAATTGGTTTGGATGCCTGAGATAACTTTGAACTGATCCCCTGTGGTATCCAAATAGTAACAATTTTACATTCAGAGGGGGTATCAGCAACTTTCACAACCTGACATCGGTTGGACAGCCAGTTGCAATCCAGCAGACAACGTAGAGGTTTACACTGAGTTTTTTCTAATTTTAAAATAATACCAACATAGGGGATAGCGAAAGACTTTGTCAGGTTAAAATAAGCAGCTTACATTTGGCCACCGTCTACATCCTCTGCAACCTTTTCAGAAATGTTTACTAGGTACAGGAGACAGGACCTGCCTTTAACTGATCTACATCTGAATCAGTTTTGTGAATTTGCCTATGTCTGCATAAATGAGTTCTAGAAGGATATGTTCCATCACTTTACATATAAGGCTGATTGGCCTATAATTACCTGGAAGTCAGAGTATTTATTCTGCAGACGTCAGACACAAACTCTGTGGACAGACTGTGGTTGCAAAGTTTAAGCAGAGGCTCAGATAGAGCATACCTGGCTCTGATGAGAATGCAATTTGGTATATTATTTTATCCCAGAAAAATGGGTGGCCACAGTGGTGCAGTGGTTAGCATTGCCACCTCACAGCAAGAGGTTCTCCGGTTCGATCCTCGGCTGCGGTGCCTTCTGTGTGGAGTCTGCATGTCCTCCCTGTGGTTGTGTGGGTTTCCTCCCACATCCTAAAGACATGCTGCAGGTGAATTGGACACACTAAATTGGCCCTAGGTGTGAGTGTGTGCCTTCTGTGGAAGGTTGGGCGCTGGGCTGGCAACTCGACACCATAAAACTCCACTGCCAATCATGAGTGGACAAGGTGATTTGTTGTGGTGACCCCTAACCAAGAAAAGCAAACAAGAAGAAGAAGATCTTATCCCAGAAAAATATTATTTTTAGCCTCTAACAGGGATTCCAAGACTTGCGCCAATGTGATTTCAGGGAAAACTGAAATTTCAGGAATAGTGGGGGGGTGAATGTGGGTAAGTGGAGTAAGGTTAGCAATAAATTTGTCTGCCAAATATATTAGTTATATCCTTGAGATGAGAATGATCAGATGAGCTGACTGCAATGTTGGAGATTATTCTTAAGCCCCTGATATAACTGAAGAAAAGCTGGTAGTATCTTTTGGTATCTTTAGTGACCTTAAGTTTGCACTCTAATTTCCATTTTCTTTTAAGATCATTTCTGTCATGTTTCATTATGGTCTGGAGGTAGGACGATAGTATTTCTTTAAACTTATTATTTTTATTTTTTTGTTGTGGTGTTTACTAATACAGGAGTTCCACAAGAGAGGTTTATTCCTGAATTTACCATTATATTTAAGGTGGACACATATAGAATTTTCTATGCAGTTGTTTAGGTGCTGATAAAAATTAGAGGTGAATGTGGACTGTTTGTGGGGAATTTTGTGCAGGTCTTCTACAAGCTAAATTATGTTTGCTCTGTAGAACTCCCTAAAGGCAGTCTCATTTGGAGATGTAGTGTGCAACTAGGCCTGACAGAGAATATGACTTATTTGTGGTCAAGGTCAACCTAGGGATGAAGAGCTCTGGGATGATGTACAGGCAAGGGATAGGTCAATAAGGACCAGTTCAAGAATATTATAGTCTGTGATAGGTAGTCTTACAATTTGCTCTAGTGCATTAGTAGGAACAAAGGTATAAATATGCCACTTAATGCTTAGACAACCAAAGTCCACAAGAAATAAGGTATTTGGTTTGAAATCTAACCCCTTAATGGTATTAATGTAATTTTCATGATCTTTGTGTTACATTGATGGGGGATCTGTAATGAGAAATGAGACAATCATTGGCTTTGTTAAAGATAATTGGATCTCCAGCTCTCCAAGTTAGGGTTGTGGGTAATTTGAATTTGGCACAAGGTGATGATGTTTCTAACAAATGCAGATACTCCCCTCCAGTTCCCCAAGGGCCTGAAGGCATGATAGGTGCCACACCCTGGTACAGAGGGAAAAATAATGGAGTCAAGCTATGATACTACATGCATCACTCCATCTTTCAAAATGCTTCTTTAAAAAGATTATATTTGTTTCATTTAAGCATTCCACTCAACACATGGTGAGCTAAACCCAGATCCACAGACCTCCTATCATTATAATATCATAGCACGAGAAAAGATATTGAAGCAGTCATCTGAAAGACTGCTGATGCAGCAGAATGAACGAAATCCCAAGGAATCCTGAAAGTGACACAAAAGCGGCTTTATTTCATATAAGTCATTTAAAAATATAAAAATATAAAGCATGTTTGTCTCAACCCAGACTACATGAGA
This sequence comes from Protopterus annectens, assembly GCF_019279795.1. Classification (NCBI taxonomy): domain Eukaryota; kingdom Metazoa; phylum Chordata; order Ceratodontiformes; family Protopteridae; genus Protopterus; species Protopterus annectens. The sequence goes on along the minus strand of NC_056743.1, from coordinate 1,495,694,799 downwards.
GATTTTATCAGTCTCTGAACTGTTTGTTTTTGTTTTTTACTGCTAGAAGTGCAGATTCATTTTTATTAAGGTATTAAAGCACGGTATAAGCCCAAAAATCATACACTCAAATGCAAGAAACGTAGGTACATATGTATTTCTGACTTGAGAAAGCCTGGAATGGTCCAGGCGAAAGCGCTTGTCTCTATTGTGCTTTTTTATTGTGCTAAAGGAATCGTTTTGGAATTAAACCTGTTTTCTACTATCTTACTGCTGCAGTTGAATCATTGTCTCCACGGGTGCTCTTGGATCTGGTTATTTGTTGCTCTTCAGTTTTACGTAGGTACATATGTAAGAAAATTGCCATGTCCTAGACATGACTCACCACCTCTTTGTCATATCTCAGAAATGGCTGAAACCATAGATGCAGAGTAAAAATGCTAAACATACATGGATATTCAGTCTACTGAAAAGATGGTACAGGCAAAAGAACCAAAGCTGAAATTTGACAAAACAGGACTTCTACCTACTTCAGCTTCTTGGTTTGAAAGTGAGCCTCCTTGGAGACTTCAAAGTAGATTTCATCATGGCTTTGGCTTTGAAAGCACAGCACAGTAGTGAAGGCATTAGTAAGTGCACTTCACTGAGTTATCAAAAACTTAAAACATTTCCACAAAGTTGACAGAAAAGACAGAAGCAGGAAATACTTTATTATGGATAATTACTAAAACACAGTTTGAGAGAGAAAAAAGGACTTGGAAACTTCCTTAATAGTCATCTACTCACCTTTTACCAGCTGGAAATAGGAGCTCTCCCTAACTAAAACTATCAGCACAAGCATCTGAAAACTTATGGCTCTACCAGCGACAGATGCAGAGATGGAACTGAATGTGAATTGCCACAGACTACTGCAAACACTCACTATAATGGATGTTGCCACAGAATTCATGGCTAATATACTGTTAAGAATCTAATATATAAATGAAACATATAGAGACAGAAAATCAAGAACATAGTCATTGCCAGGGATTAATTCAGCAGTCTGAAAACTTATAAAAGATAAAAAAAACAGCATAGGCCAAATACGAAAAATATAGAGAGAGGAAACAGACAAAACATATACTGTGCTTTATTTAACAAAAATAACAATTGAAAGTAACACATCAAAGAAACTAAGCACACTACATACCTTTACCACAACAATTTCAACAGTCTTGCACTTTTCTGGAACAATATTAACAATATGATCACTAAACACACGGAAAGCAATTTAAGTCCATATTTACTGGAGTCTCATTTAGAAATTACTAGTGCAGTCAGACACTATTTCCCCATTATTGACAATAAGATATAGTCATACATATTGGTAATACTCAACTTATTAGACTAGTGACAACACTGGCATGCCATCTTTTAGTTAAGACCCTCTTCTAGGGTCAAGTGTAGTATGTATACTCAAAAACATTAAAAGCTGAGGCACAGCTCTATATTGGTAGACAGACAGCTATGTGTGTGTGTGTGTGTGTGTGTGTGTGTATATATACATGATTATACAATGGACACCCCCATTTACATTCCAAAACGTGCACGCTGATTGGCCAGCATGCCCATTGTAAATCCCACAATATACCAACGGAAAAGGTCCGGTCTCCCGGACTTTTTTTCCGTTGGTATAAAGTGCTCAAAAAAAGCTTAAAAAAAAGAAGAAAAAAAACGGAGCAACGGATGCTCAGTACATCAAAACAAGGAAGCAGTGAGCCACAACCAGTGGAAGAACAGTAATGCACCATTATACAAAGGCATTATTTAAGAAAAGTAAGTATTTTTTTTCTCAAATAATGTCATTGTATAATAGCAATAACTGACTCCGTGGATTTGGTATACTGAAATTTACCCACGGTTGGCTTTATTTAATCACTCGGGCTTCGCCTTTGTGATTAAACTACACCAACTGTGGCTAAATCTTCAATATACTACACCATGTTGTCGGGTATTGCTTAATTATATAATCTTTGGTAGACCATAGCAACATGAGAAACACAAATGATTAACCACAAAGAGTAAAAACACACGTGACACCAAACATGAGATAATCACAAAACACTGACAACTTCCCTTCCACTATTAGTATACAATAGCTACAAAACCCAGATGGTCTGAATAGTGGTACATTTACGGAAAGGATTTTTAGTAATGTAGTGTGTATGGTTAGGGTTATGGGCATGGGTAGGGTTAGAGTTAGCACACACGAATAAGAAGGATGGGGGGCAGTGACTCATTTGTCTATTGGCCCTTTTATGGTCACTCATTTGTGATTCTCACAAAGTTATTTTCTACCAAATGAATGACAATCATGCACACATACTTATGTATGTACTCATGTCCACACACACACACACACACACACACACACACACACAAACACACACACACACACACACATATATATATATATATATATATATATATATATTTATGTGTGTGTGTATATATATATATATATATATATATATATATATATACACACACACACACACACACACACACACACACACACACACACACACACACACACACACACACCAAAGAGTAAAAAGGCTCGCACAGAGAAACCATTCAATGAAAGCTCCAAGAAAGATCTAACTTAAGGTATAGTCTTCATTGTTTAACACCTTATATCCCCTGCAATGGAGGCCAATGCGATATATGAAAATGAACACTTAAGAACATACCAGTGTTTCAGCTACATGTCTTCTGAATGCCCATAACTTTTCCCTTTGTACTTTCTAAGTCTCTGCTGGGGTTTTCAGGCCAATAAACTCAGAAATGTAGCTTTCCCTGTTCTCATTGTTACTGTCCGGCAATGAACAGTAAAATGAAAATTGGTAGATGTACAAATCAGATGAGATAAAAATCAGTAATTACACATGCACTTTTTTACTGTGGTGAGAGTTGTTGCTAATAAAATGTCTGTATGCAAGAGATGAACCAGTGAGTGTATACACCTTACATCTGTTTAATAACTTTTCTAAGTTTAACATTCCTGGTAGTCAGTGATTATTGAGTTTTTATTTGAACTAGAAACTCATTTTTTATTGGGACATTGTAAGAAAAACAAATGCATGTTGAAAACCATGTTATCCAGTCTTTTGCCTTTTTTCATTTGCATAAAGCAAGTAAAAAAGGTAGCACAGAGAAAAACCCATCTGCAAAAACATTAAAAACTTTAGCAAACCAGTGTCTTCACTGTATAACGCCTTAAACTTCATTTGAAGGAGGCCCATGGAAATATGCAAATGATCCTTTAAAGAAAAACAAGTGTTTCAGCGGCATATGCCATATGCAGTTGTACCATATATATTGATATGTATGTTACTATACGCCGCATGTATTTGCACCAAAGGAATACATAGACAGAATGCATATTTTTCAACTGAAACAGAAGGGATGGCAGAGTAATACTTGACCAACTACAGCAAGACAGTGGAGCAGCATTAATGCAGCAAGGGAAATATATTATTCAGAGATGTCCTATGAAGGCCAGGAACTGCCATTATCTATTACATTATGATACGATGTACAAAATGGGAAGCACAATGGCAGAAAAGCCAGTTGTAACAACTATGCTCCAATAGTGCTTTCTGGTACAGCTCAAGCAATAGCCCAGGCTACCAGTGTTCAAATACTGGGATAGCCATTTGGTAGGGGTGGTGCAAGGGATGGGGGGACAGGAGTCATGGCCAGCATGCGTATAACTTATGAGAAGATAGGTTTTCTTGGCTATCCAGCAACTACTCTACAACAGCTCTCAGGAGCCCTGGAACGATGGTGGAATGTATGCTGCAGAGGGTTGTGCTGATCCAAACAGGTTTGAAGGAATCACTCCTCTGGAGACATAGGAGATCCATTCTTTGTTATTAGTGTTGTAATCACAGCCCTCCCCAAAAGAAGCTAATGACTGATATGAAATTTTAAATGTTACATTATATTACAGTCAGAAGTTGAATGTCTAATACCATATTGAATCTTTCCATTTATACTTGTCCAGGTAGGTAAGTAGTTTCTTTAAAGTTAAAGGGTGGAATTCGGTGAAGTCTACATGTTTTTTTTTATGTTCGCATCGCGCTGTGAATGCGTACACAAGTCCGAATATATTTAGATTCAGTGAACATTGCTTAGTGGCACACAAGCACGCACAAGCAGGAAAACTTTCATGCAATGCAAATTGCTGCTTAAGTGGGTGAGTTTTATGCAAATGAGGCAGGTGGAGCAATCCAACAAGGCAAAAGGCATCTGTTAAGACTCCGTGTATGTGGTCATAGTATAAGTGAAAATTTTCCGTGTACAGGAGTCTACATGGACAGAAAGGGATGTAAAAGTCCACAAATATGGACAAATCTCCCCTGTAAATAGTGGAACACATACATACATGTGTAAAACATACACTGAAGATATTTGTAAAAGGAAGGGGCTATTTAAAAATAATAATTTTTTAAATAATTTTGGCATGTTTGCACTATGCATCCCATTGCGCAAAAATGCTTAACAGAAAAAAAAATTAAAATAACATCTGTAATGCATTTTACATGAATGTATTCTAGAACCCTGCATCTGTTCTATACAACTGTGCATACATGCTGCTCCCCAGGTTACATGGCTAAGAACCTTGCAGTTTCCAGGCTGTCAGCAAGAATATGTATGCAAATTAAGTTCCTATATTGAACTGCTGAAAGGAGCAACTGTGTCCACATATTTGATATTCCCACTGTGTTAATTTTAGAATGTTTTAGTGCTCAGCATGCGTGTTTGTGCACCATGCCATATAGCTTAGCATGTTTGGACAGACAGACCACTCAAGTGACAGTGATGATGTAGACATCTGTCAAGGAAAACCAGATATATTCAATTAATAATATATACTTTTGTATAAGCTATGCTGCACGACGCTGCCCTCATCCCAGTGCCACACACTAAAGAAGGGCCTTTAAATCAGGTCAATTACATCCCAGATAGCTGGACTGCATAATAATTAGCCAATCCCATATGGTGGACCAACAGCAGAACTGTATAAAGTACGCATACACCTTACATTCTGATTTTCCAATACTCTGAACCATTGGAGTAAAGACTTGGAAATTTTAACTTGAGATAATGCTGCTACAGCTTTCTTATATCCGTACATGCTAGATGCTGAAGTCAATGCTGCTGGTGCTGCTGTAAATAGGCCTAGACTGAGAAGGAGAAGAGTGTTTAGGCCCAGGGTAACATTCCAGGAGCTACATGAGCTGGAGATTGTGGAGTGCTACAGAGTGGACAGGGACATACTACAAGAACTCAGTGAGCTCTGCTGCACCCAACTCAGAGCCAGTTAACAAAGGGGAACCCATCCCAGTGGAAACTAAGGTATGTGTATCTCTTAGGATACTAGCAACATATACCTTTCAAAAACCACCTGGGGACATGATGGGGGTGTCACAGGAATCTACATCCAGGATACTCCAACAATTTCTGGATGCTATGCTTTCACATGCCAGTGAGCACATATTTTCCCCCCTAGACCCTGAGGTGAGGGCCAGCAATATGCAACACTTCTACTGTGTAGCACACTACCCTGAAGTACTGGGTACCCTAGATTACACTCATATACACATCAAGACACCACTTGGTGAGCAGGGTAGAATCTACATTAACCGCAAGGGATACCACTCCATCAACTGACAAGACATGTGCAATGCCCATGGGATTATCTTGAATGTGTGTGCTGGCAACCCTGGCAGTTATCATGACTCCCACATCTGGCACACATCACAGCTGTACTGAATGTTTGCTAAGGGGGACATCCCACAGGGCCATTTACTGGGGGATGCTGGCTACACCCTGGAACCATGGATGATGACACATATAAGAAATGTACACACACCCATGGAAGAACACTATAATGAGGCACACACACAAACTAGGAACATCATATAGCATATGGTTGGGCTTCTGAAGTCATGGCTCCGATACCACAATATATCTGGTGGAGGCCTGCAGTATACTCCAGCCACATGTGCACAGATATTCACAGTATGTGCTATGATGGGTTCATATGATACCGTCGACAACTGACTAAATCGACAACCGGCCCTGTAGCACCAATTTACCGAAACCGCACAGCATCGACACTTTAATTAACCGACACCGACTCTACCGACAACGCGCTACACCGACATCGCGTATTACAGCTAACGGGTATTAAAATGTGTGAGGTAGGGGAGGTATTGCTAAACTTATGTCACTCAGTCTAACATTATAAATACATCCCCTACCTCACACATGTTAATACCCGTTAGCTGTAATACGCGATGTCGGTGTAGCGCATTGTCGGTAGAGTCGGTGTCGGTTAATTAAAGTGTCGATGCTGTGCGGTTTCGGTAAATTGGTGCTACAGGGCCGGTTGTCGATTTAGTCAGTTGTCGACGGTATCATATGAACCCGCTATGATACACAATCTGATCCTGCAGAAACAGTTGCAGCATGATCAGCAAAGTGAAGGGATATGCAGCCCCACACCAGTGCCTAGGTCACCACAGCCACCGGAGGACTTCAGAGGAGGAATCTCCTGCTGATGTCCTTGAAGGCAGATGTAGGCATGCTCAGTATACCCTGGCTTTGGCTAAGAGACAGTGCATAGCATATTCACTGACAATGTAGGGACCTAGGGACTAACACCTACTCACTTACAGATATGAAAATTTATGCCAGCCAAATCACACATCCTCTACCTATCCATGTATTGGCTGTGTACTGCTTGCATCAGACAGTCAGACCTAAACTACAGTTGTGTCAACTGTTAACTGTTACACTTGCAAGGTAAGTCCATTACCTACACAGTAGTACAGTGGATTGTTATGTTATGTCATTGTAGCTATGGACTGGATACATTATGCAGGAAACTATACTGGGCTATTTTGACAGAAGGTACATCCACATACAGAACTACAGACACCCATTCCACTGACATGGCACCATTTGTAGTTGGTTGGCCTCTTGCATAGAATATTCATGCAGTCTTATTGCAGCAGATTACTGGTACTTCATTCAAGGGACATGTTAGAAAGTGAGGTTAAATGATAGACTAGTGTGTGTCCTAGCAGAACATGGGCTTTTGTTCCCCCACCCCTCAAATCAGCAGTGTCCAATTATAACTGTCATAGCAATAAACCATCTAAGCAATATGAATATTTCACACATTTCATATGCCACACAGCATCAGAATAGTAATTTCAACTTACATATTATGTGTTAGTTAACTGAGAATAGCAAAGTTTATGTTTACATAGGTGATGGTGTGATGAATGATTCCTTGTCTATTAAGCAGCCTCTGCGGCTTAAAGGACTAAGGCAGGTAGCTTGTTTGATGGTGTTCAGGGCTCTAATCCAGGTATTCGGCATGCAAGGGAGTAATATGTATTGTTTTACAGACTTGTGACTGTGTGGCTACTATACTAGCATTAACCTATTGCACATATCAATTACACATTTGCATCTGCGCCACATATCCAAGACTTATTTAAAAAGTGATAGGTAATATTGGATTAGTCAGTATCAGAATTGTAAAGGTTGGGACTTGAAACCATATATCAGCATGCATATGTTGAAAATAGATCTAAGTCCTACCTGCAACAAGATGTACTATGACAATACAATAACAACTATGAATGAAAAATTGTGCTGTGATGTAATTTATAGAAATTTGACAGGGCCATATACAAAACACTGATCAATAAACTAGAACAACTAGGTATTGATGCACACTTGATAAGATGGATAGCTGTGTGATGACCTACCACTGGACCAGTAATCAAGGAGCCTCAATCCTCACCACTGGCAACAGTGGGGGATGTTCACTGAGAGGAGGTATATACACAGTATTTCCAGATGCAGCTTTCTGCATCAAGTTTATTAATTTCCCTTAAGAACACACAGAGACCACAGTCAGTCCAGGGCTGATTTCTCCCTCTTCCTCCAGATCCCCAGTAAGACTCCCCACTGGCACAGCTATAGAGTTGAGATCTCAGCTGAGTGAAGCCAAGACCTCCAGTACCCTCTCTGTCCAATCAGTGCTTCGTGTCCCTGTCCAAGTAGCTGACACACACACACACACACACACACACACACACACACACACACACACACACACACACTCTTTGAGGTTTTAGTTATATACACACACACACACACACACACACACACACACACACACACACACACATACACACACGCACACACACACACGCACACACACATGCACACACACTCACACATGCACCTGGAAAAACTGGCAAAGGTTTAATAGTTATGCCCCTTCTTCTCAAACTATAAGGTAGTTTTCACTGCCACCAGTCACTCCTTATCTACTTTAGAGCCCTTAACAGGTTCATATTAAAACACCGAAGGCTGAAAACAGCGAACGCTGTTTCATCAACACATATTCAGCAAATGCTGAAAATGTCAAAACCACAGAACAGCAATTTCTTTCCTAGGGAAAGAAATCACTGTTCCAAAAAAAAAAACCATTAAACACTTCCAAACACATGCACACATACCCTAACCCTAATTATACCCCCCCAAAAACAAGTAAACAACTAAATGCACATATTGCACGTAACCCAACTATACATCTAACCAGGGGCGGCTCGTGGCATCGGGCTGCCGGACTGCAGCCCCCTCAAAATAAAAAATAGAAAGAAAAATGAAAAATAAAAAAATATATATTTTTCAAAAGGTGCTTTTTAATTTACAATGTTTATTTGTGTGTGTGTATGGTGCTTTTTACCTTTAATTTACAATGTTTATTTGTGTGTGTATGGTATGGTGCTTATGCTTTACTGGAGTTTGTGAATGGTGCTTATGCTTTACTGGAGATTGTGTATGGTGCTTATGCTTTACTGGATTGTGTATGGTGCTTATGCTTTACTGGGACTTGTGTGTGTGTGTGTGTGTGAAAATGCCCCAGGTGCTTATGGTGGTGTGGTAGGGAATACCTCAGGCTTGAACCCTGTACCCTGTATGCAGGTGTTAAAGACTTGAGTTCCCTACCCACCACCATTTGTAAAAAAATTTCAGATTTTTGCCTCATATTCGATCTGATCTGTTCCTCATAATATCTGTGGTTTGTAAATGTTGCAATGCTTGATATTTGATGGTGTAGTAGTAGCATTGTTGCCTCACAGCTGCAGGTTCTTGGGTTTGATTCTTGGCTGGGGTTCCATCTTTGTAGGGTCTGTATCTTCTCCCTGTGTTTGTGTGGGTTTGCTTTTGTGTCCTCCCATGTTACAAAGACATGTCTGCATTATTTCTTCCTGGGCCTCTGCTGAAAATTGTTTATTTGTTCCAAGTCAGACTGTCCTGATTAAAAAATGTTAAATAAAATTGACAGGCATTTGAATTTCAGACTTAAGGGTTTCTGAATGTTTAATTCCTTGCATATTTGATGGTGCAGTGGTAGTATTGTTGTCTCACAGCTATAGGTTTTCTGGTTTGATTCTTGGTTGGGGTGGCTTCTGTGTGGAGTCTGCATCTCCTCCATGTGTTTGTGTGGATTTGCTCTGGTGCCCCGCCATTTTACAAAGACGTGTCTGCAGTTTTAATCCCTGCTGAAAATTGGTTTTGTTCTGTCCGCAGTAAAATTGACAGGCATTTGAATTTCAGACTTCAGGTTTCTGAATGTTTAATTCCTTGCATAATTGATAGTGCGGTGGTAGTATTGTTGCCTCACAGCTATAGGTTTTCTGGTTTGATTCTTGGTTGGGGTGGCTTCTGTGTGGAGTCTGCATCTCCTGCCTGTGTTTGTGTGGATTTGCTCTGGTGCCCTGCCATTTTACAAAGATGTGTCTGCAGTTTTAATCCCTCGTCTCTGCTGAAAATTGTTTTGTTCTGTCCGAGTAAAATTGACAGGCATTTGAATTTCAGACTTCAGGTTTCTGAATGTTTAATTCCTTTCATAATTGATGGTGCAGTGATAGTATTGTTGCCTCACAGCTATAGGTTTTCTGGTTTGATTCTTGGTTGGGGTGGCTTCTGTCTGCATCTCCTCCCTGTATTTGTGTGGATTTGCTCTGGTGCCCTGCCATTTTACAAAGACGTGTCTGCAGTATTAATCCCTGCCTCTGCTGAAAATTGTTTTGTTCTGTCCGCAGTAAAATTGACAGGCATTTGAATTTCAGACTTCAGGTTTCTGAATGTTTAATTCCTTGCATAATTGATGGTGCGGTGGTAGTATTGTTGCCTCACAGCTATAGGTTTTCTGGTTTGATTCTTGGTTGGGGTGGCTTCTGTGTGGAGTGTGCATCTCCTGCCTGTGTTTGTGTGGATTTGCTCTGGTGCCCTGCCATTTTACAAAGATGTGTCTGCAGTTTTAATCCCTCGTCTCTGCTGAAAATTGTTTTTGTTCTGTCCGCAGTAAAATTGACCGGCATTTGAATTTCCAACTTCATGTTCTTCAGAATACATAGTAGCACAACCTTTTTTTTTAGCAATTTTGAAGTTTATAAGATGAATATTTTAAATTTGTCCCTATTTTTGGGACTGTATTCCCCATTATTGGCTTCGTCCAGGTTTTGTGCTAAGGTTGACAGCTATGGCAAGAACTGAATTCACTGAATATGTTTGAGCGCTGTATTCCCTCATTACTGGGTTTGTCCAGGTGTTTTGTACTAAGAGGTTGACAGCTATGGTGAGAACTGAATTCACTAAATGATAGCCATTTAAGTTTCAGTCTTCCTCTCTTTTACAAAGCAGCTGATGTGGCGTAGTGGTATGTTACTCTGACTGTTTTTGCTCAGGGACCTTGGCAGTAAAATATATGGTGGCAACACAACATTTTATTCTAGCAACTTTCCAAGATTATACAAGCAATGTTTAATGTGTCCCTGTTTTGGGCTTTTGACCCCCAATACATTTTGGCTTTTTCCAGTTTTCTTGAGCTGAAGTTGAGATGCAGTTGAGTATTGAGTAGATTTTACAAGGAACTGAGAGCTGCAGGGAATAGAAGTTTAGTGCTTTGCCAAGTTAATACTATAGCACAACAGGCTGTGTACTTGCTTTTGATGCAGAAGGTTGTGGGTTCTACTCCCACAAGGGGTAGATGCTGCCGTACTGAGAATGTTCTCCTTGGTGAAGATACTAACTATGAGTTTGTTATCAGTTTGCCATCCATTTCCTCTTGCAATATTATTATTAGCTTATCATTTTTAATGTAATATAGGCAATTTATTCCTGAGGGCAACAGACACTTTATTTTTCGATGAAACCATGAAATATAAAGGTGATTGGTAGCAGCAACCGCTTCATTAGTTACAGATTTCTTTAATGTGGAATTATTTAGATGACTGACTTCAGAGATTGTGCATATTTACTGATAATGGACTGTAGAATTGTGCATATTTACTGATAAAGGTGGACTGTAGAATTGTGCATATTTACTGATAATGGTGGACTGTGGAATTGTGCATATTTACTGATAATGGTGGACTGTGGAATTGTGCATATTTACTAATAATGGTGGACTGTAGAATTGTGTATATTTACTAATAATGTGGAAGTCTGAGTAGACTTTTTTATGATAAATGTTCTCAACTGGGCAGTTTTGCCATTATGGGTGCATATGGTTTGTTTCATTGCTTACTGGAAAAAATGTTCAAAACAAATTTAAAACACCCTGTAACAAGTGTACTGTATTGTACAAGGAATATAATTTTAGTACAATGAGGAAGGTGTATCAAAGAGCACATGTATGTTTCATATGCAAGGAGCCTATGATTCGAAAACAGCCCAAAATTAATCTTTATCTGCCACTGGCAAAATTTATTTTCTTTGAATGTGGGTTTCAATGCTGTTTCAATGAATGTGAGTTTCAAGGGCAGAGAAGTTTTAATGCTAAGTTTTCATTGTGAGACTGCATTGCTTTGTTTAACAGATGACTTAGTGTTTGTGCTGTAAAATACAAAATAAAACTTTCAAATGAAGTCCAACTCATCATAGAAGTAAAGCAGTATGCACATTAGTGTTTATGGTAAATGGAGTGAAATAGCCAAGTATAATGGTTCATTGGAATGGCTGCAGAGGCTCCATTCAACCATTATTTTGTCAGGGGGGGGAAGGGCAGCAAACTCAGACAGGCCCAGCTGAACTATACCTCCCAACTGTCCAGATTTTCAAAGAATGAATAGATTTTTGCTTCTTATTTTTGGTTTGTTGTTCATAAAATTTGTAGTTTTAATTCCTAAATGATTTGCCAGAAGTCACTCTAAGTTTCAGACTTCATAACCTTCAGAAAAATGCATGTTAAAGTAAGAGCTGTTCTATCAACTGTCTCAATTTATACAAGAGCAATTTTAGTACTGTTTATATGTGCCCCCAATATATTTGGCCTTGTTCAGATTTACTGCATTAACAGGTTGAGAGGTACATGCAAATAAATTGCTTTATAGAATTAGGCATAGCCAACCTCTCAACTGTCCCCAATTTTGGCTCAAAATGTTGCTCTTCCCCTTATAATCCCTCCATAAAATAGCAATTTTGGAAGAAAACATGGAGGGTTTACAATTAAGAAATAACTGTAATAATCAAAGTTATAGATTACTTGAAATGCATGTAGATTCTTTTATATTTTGTCAGCTGCTCAAGGTAGCAGTACTAATATTAAAGTGTCCCTTCTTTGACAGGTAGCAGCTGTATTGTGTGTCTATTTTATATTTTTGCATCACGTTTTTGTCCATTTTTCATAAAATTGTGTTTTTGGCAAATTAGTGACATCACTAAAGACTGAAGTTAGAAAATGACAGACATTTGAGTTTCAGATTTTATACCCTTCAGAAAATTCATACCAATGCAAGACCTATTCTATTATCTTTCTAAGTTTATTAGAGCAATATTTAAAATTGTCCTTATTGTTGGGCCTTTGTCCCACTTCTGTGTATGGCTTTGTCCAGATTTCTTGCTCTTGAGGTTGAGAGGTATGACAAATGTGTCAGGGCCATCACAGTCAACCAGAGAGATTTCAAATTGTGACATGCTTGTTGCACCCCACTCACCCATGTAGTGACTCTGGATGTGTCCAAGCAAGGCAAGGAGTAGTTGTATCTACCTTGGATGGGGAGGACACACTGCATAAGTACTACAGTGGCTTTTCATCTGTCCTTGATTTTGCAGAATGGTCTGGTTTCTGTCATATTTTGTACTGTTGATTTATGCTTATTACTCAAAGTGCCTGTTGCTCTGTGTTTTAAGTAGCAATGCTTTAATGACCATAAGGTAAGCTTGTCTGAGATCGTAAGATGCAAGTAAGCTTTAATAAGCATACTGTTAAAGAATTGCCAACATTGAAAGCCTTTCTGTTGTTGCCATGCAGAGATTACTTGACTAGATAATGTATAAGCCTTGGGTATTAAAGGACAGGATTCCATTATTTTAAAAAGCTCATTACACTTGTTGGAGACTTCCAGTCATCTCTACAGACTTTACCCGTAAACTAAACAGAATGCCAATCATGTGTGGTCCATAACCTGTACAGTAATCCTTTAAGCAATGTATCTTGAGCTTGTTTCTTGTTTGCTTTTCATTTTTACTTTTATCATGTTTTCCCCATGAAACAAGTTGTCAGGCAGCAGGTCTTTTTGGATAAGAAACATTTTTACAAGTGGGGGCATCACATAGATTTCTACTTTCAGCATGTTACTTGGTACTTTAATAAAGTTGAATATATTATAATTAGGACTGCAGTGCAAGGAGAAGTGGTTTGAGTTGAGTGCTTCTGGTTTTTCTTATACTTGATTTTGACTGGCATTCCAGTAATGTATTTAAAAAGTAATTTATTTTTCATACCTCACAACCTTTTGTTTCCATCTAGATATTAAGTAAGCTGTCATGCAGCCAATGCATTGAAATATTTTTATTCTTCTACACTTATTTTTGTCTTGATTGGACTTTCATAATGATGGTTTGCCACCCAGGGCAGCGTATTTAATTAAAGTTAGTTTTTTGTGGTTTTGTGCATAGCTCCTCCCCTTTCTGGTTGACCACACCCCCCCTTGACCCCACCCATTCAGCTGTCTCCTGCAGCCCCCCTGTGATTTGAAGTCACCAGCCACCACTGCATCTAACAAAAAAAAACAGTAAACATTTTAAAACATATACACTTACCTTAACCTGCACCCTAACCCTAAGGTCAGCAACTCTCGCACATTTACATAAACAGTTCCAAACACATACACACTTACCTTAACCCTAATCCTAACCCCCCAAACAAAAGTAAACAGCTGAAAACACATATACACGTAACTCAACCATACATCTAACGCAAAATAAAAAACAGTAAACACTTTCATACATATGCACTTACCTTAACCCACGCCCTAACCCTAAGGTCAGTAACTGTTGCACAATCATGCTCGGGAGCTATACCTGACAAGGGACCACACTACACTTCAAAACAGGCAAAGCAACAAAGCAGTCAAGCGACTTCTTTTCCAGGGAAAGAATTTGCTGAACAGCCACTTCACTGTTTTGCCTGTTCGCCCTACATGTGTCAACGAAAACACATTCGACAAAATGCATTTTCGTCATTCTAATAGGAACCCCCCTTTACAAAGGGTGCCAATCTTACTGTGCAATATTAATACTAATACAAATGGTAGTTTGACCAAGAGCAAGGCTACTAGGAGTGTCCCATACAGTGTTGCCAAATAAATATGAAAGTATTCTCAAAACTTAAATGCCTATACATAGATCAGCCACAATGAAAGGTTTAAATATATTTAATAATTAATAACAAAAGAACAAGATAATACTAAATATATATTCACAGTGACATCAGAGTTCAAAACCACAGGAGTTATTTAAAATTACATTGCAGTACAGGCTCACACAAATAAATAAAAACAACATCTAAACTAAGCTTTACTATATTCCTGACTATATCTAAGAGAATTATACTGTTCCCTAGAAGCTTACTTCATTAGAGCAAGACAGAAGTTGTGGTGAATGGTTCTTGTCAGGTCCAATACAAAATGCTCTGTCTCACTAACAGACTTCTCAGAGTAATATCTAAAATATTACTGCTGGGATAGCTTGCAGAATTACATAATTTCTGGTCATCTGACTTTTAGTTCCTAGGCCAAAACCCTCATTGCTAGAAGCTGGCAGCATTTAGTATCTATCTGTAAAAATATACAGACAATGACTTTTCCTCAGATCTTTGGTAGATGCTGGAAGTTATAAAACAATTGTATTTTTTCATGCTTCAAAAGTAGCAATTAGTTCACCCCAAGGACAATACAGAAAGCTTCCTAGCACAGACTCTGTGTCTCTAGCTGCATTAAAATCTTGAGCAGTAGCCTCTTTATTGTGTCCTATAAAGTAATTTAATTTCAGAGATTTTTCTAAAGTTCACTAGGCTGAAGTTAATCTCCTGTATCCTAGTTTCCAGTATTAAAATATATACATTTTAAACAGATACAACATTGCATGTGCATTTCTGTTCTCTTCCAGTAGGGCACACTGTGGCTATATTTTAAACAAAGCACCTTTACAAATATGTTTTCAACACAAACATCTGTACAGAGCAGTTTGATATACACATGACATATATTTTAATACATCTGCAACACAAACATCTTGTATAAATCATTTTGATATTCACTAATGACATATAATTATTTACAAAATACCAGCTAGCTGTGCTGGCAGTATCTCTTTTTGTCACAAGCTGCATGGTTTACATGAGTTTGTGCTCATGGCAAGCATCATACAGCAATTGGACAAGTGGAATAATTCTTTATAGCCAGGGTGTCTCACAGGGCTTTGTCCTAGGTCCAGACTTGTTCAGATTTCTCTTTAGCCCTATCCATTTCATTTGAGTTGTTCTACAGTCTGTCTACAGATGACTTGAAATTAGGTATACTGATTACACGTGCTACAGATGGGACATGTTTGCTAAATACCTTGACTAAATTGACCATTTGGTCACAGGAGTATAACATGCTGATAAATATATCACATATTAAGCATATGAGATTTGGAAGGTATAAATAGAAAGGTGAATATTACATACAGCACACAGTAGTTGAAACTGTAGATTCATTTATGGACCTGAGCACATAGGTAGATACAACTTTGAGTGCTTTTAATCATATTATAATCCCGACCTGGAGTACCGCTAGCTCTGGACTGGAGTCAGTTTATGGAACAGTAAGTCTCTGATGTAAGCAATGGGCTGCCCATTTGCATGCTGCTTAGCAATGCACAAACAAGCCAAAAATGCCACTACGCATGCCCATACACTTAGTTAAGCAGAGCGCAAATCCATTGCTCCTCGCACAATTTTGTTTAAAAATTTATTTATATGTATGTATATTATTATATTTATATACATATATATGTGTGTGTATATCTGTATTGCCATACATACCCAGATCATGGAGAGTAAAGCTGCACTATGACACTTATAGTTTTGGATAACGAACCAAAAGGAAGGACTCAACATTAGATAATGCACTTACAAATATGTGGAAGTGCATAGAACAATGTGTGCTGCCCTTTGCTGGACTATTGAGATATCTGAAGTTCAGAGATCTAGCAGTCTTTTCTCATGTCATGTGTAAATGATACATCATTGGACAGCAAACCACAATTCCATGTGAAATACACATAAGTATGAGTCAAACCTGTGTACTTGCTGCAAACATCTGGACAGCAGTGAGTCATACCATGTCTCTCTATTACATCATGTGGAAACCATGAAAATGTATGGCATCGCATATGAATACATAAATATATTGTCAAGCCATATGTTTGTATCTATGGTAGCAACAACACACACATTCACTACAGCCCCCTGTGTCTGCTGGAGTTCACCATGCATACATCAACAACTGAACAAGGTGCATACTGTATTATGTTGTATGCACACTCACTGACAGAGCTAATTTAGCTTTGTCACAGACTTGCCCATCAAAATGCAAACAGACACATGTGCCCAAAATGGGTGCTGTTGTCACATAGCAAGGCTACAAAACAGTTTCCTGACTGTTAGGCTACTAGCTCCAGATGACAGTAGGAAGCAATGTGACTCTGCAGGCCTACCAAGCTGTTCAACACAGGGCTTGTTTATGTTCTGTAAGATTACTTCACCTAAAGTTATTTGCGAAGCAGATTTGAGCCATGGTGTGTGCGTTAATTACTGTGATCTGAAGTGTATAACACTAGATAGGTCAGGGTTCTAAACTCACTCCAGCCCATTTGGTGTGTGTGTGTGTGTGTGTGTGTGTGTGTGTGTGTGTGTGTGTGTGTGTGTGTGTGTGTGTGTGTGTATCTCCCCAAGGAATAAGTCTGCATACCACCCTGACTTCAAAGCTGGTGTTGTGTTGCACTTTTTGACTCATGCAGTTGATACAGGCCTCCAAACTATTATCCTCTACAAGGCCTGTTGATGTCATCTACCATAAGACTACCTAAAGCCATGCTAACGTCAGACTTAACCAATGGCATGTGTGATAAGTACTGTGATCTGTAGTGTATAAAACTAAATAGGTATGGGTTCTAATCTCACTCTGGTCCACTTGCTGTGTGTGCATATACCCCCCAAAGAGCAAATATGCATACTACCCTGACTTCAAAGCAGGCATCGCTATGCAGTTTATGCAGGCCTCCAAACTGTTATCATCCACAAGGCCTGCTGATGTCATCTACCATAATATGACCTAAAAGCACATTAATATCAGACTTAAGCTATGGCACATGTGATAAGTACTGTTATCTATAGTGTGTAAGACTTGATAGGTAGGAGATCTAATCTCACTCCAGCCCACTTGCTGTGTTTGGGTGTGTATGTGTAACTTCCTCAAAACAAATATGACCCACACTGACTTACAAGCAAACAGGGTTTTGCACTGTTTTGGGCCTAGCAGGTGATGCAGGCCTCCAAACTCTTGCCACCCACCAGGCCTTCTGATGTCATCTACTATATGACTACCTAAAGCCATACTAATGTCAGACTTAAGCCATGGCAAGTGCATTAAGTATGGTGATCTATATTGTGTAAGACTATATAAGTAGGAGTTCTAGTCTCATAGCATCCAACTTGGTGTGTGTGCTGTGTACTGTTTTGCAGAAATAAATAGGTAGTGGTACTGTTCTTATTGCGGCCAAGTTTGTGTGTGTGGATGTTAGTGAATTTTACATCTGTCTATGGGATCATAGGCTCATTGGAATTTACTTGGCTAATGGCCCTAGTGCCCTTAGAATCATAGCCAGGTTGTTACCTTTATGTACATGATCAGTACCTATTGCCTCTGTCCAAGAGGGACACAAAAAGATGGATGAGGTGCTCTGTTTGACATGATGTGGGAGTCTGTTCCAAAGGTGTGTTAAACTGTGGTAGCCAATTGTCTCCCTGCAGCTGCTTGTATTAATATCACATGCTAGGTTAAGGTCTATATATTGAGTGATGCACGTACCATTTGATTTATGGATATGCAGCATTTCCAATACAGCTGGGTCAGAGAATGCCTCATATGCAAGCCAGAGATCACCTCTGAGTAGTCTGTATGTCACACACTAAAGTGACAGTGATATCAGATGATCACCATGGACAGATGCTGAAGACCTGAATTCCCCTTGTGAGGAAGAGAGTCATTGCACTCGACTATTGGTTTGCAGAGGGAAGAGGAAATTATGACGTCTACTTTTTCTGGAGATGCTGCCCTCACTTGTTACATGGGCATGATAGAATGCCCTTCTTACCACTATGGAGACATGGTGATCCAAGTAAAGTTAGCTGTCAACCTGTATACCCAAATCTCCTACCCCTGAGTATGTATGTCAGGTTTTGCTACTGATGTAGTACTTAGCAGGAACATCACTGTTACAGAAAGCAATGATAATACATATATTTGCATTGTTTTTTAAGGCCATGACTTTGGCAACAATCATTTGTCCAAGTAAGGCCTTCGTGTAGGATGTTGACATACTTTAGAGATTCTATGACCGCTCCCAGTTTGCGGGCATCAGCAAGCCTCATCAGCCACAGACATGTACTTTGTGCCTGTACTTTGGAGAAATGGATTCCAAACAGTACAGGACCCATAACTAAACCTTGTGGAACACTGCTTGTTAGATCTCAACTACTGGAGGTGGATTCCCCTATTTTGAGGGTCTATATTAGAACATCGAAGTTTCAGAACTTCGAATGTTCTAATATTGACTCCTATTCAGCGAACGCTGACAACATCGAACATTCAGAACAGCGAGTTTTTTCCTAGGGGAAAAAAATTTGCTGTTCCAAAACACATGCACACAACACAAGCACACCAAACAAACAGCAATCCACACACATACACCTAAAATCTTACATCTAGCCCTACACTAAACTGTACATACACCACTAACTATCCACTTACCTTAACCCAAACCCTAACCCTAAGGTCCGTCACTATCACACACTCACCTCACCCGTGCCCTAACCCTAACTCTTAAACAGTCCACCAGCATCCAAGAAGAAGGAGGGTGAACTTTTAAATCCTAGTAGATGTAAAGCCAACGATGTTGTTACCAATACGTTAGACTTTAATGTATGTTTTGATTTTGTGTTGGAGTTTCCCACGAACTGTGAATTTTTGAGTGAAAAGCAAAGTGACATGCAGAATGTAAGTGATCAAAATTTACACCACACAAATGAGTATATTTTGGACAATGTAAAGCAAGTGCAGTACAGAAGTTTTGATGTAATGGGAAATTGTAGTAAGACACAGGATAGCAATGTAAATATGTATGTGCCTGTAACTCATAATGAACCCAACAATATTTGTTTAAGTCAAGAATTTGCTTCAGCTAACACTGACGTTTTGGATGTATGTACTTCTTCATTATCATGTGACATTGTTAGAAGCAAAGGCTTCACAATATATAATTATACTGAAATGGATATTAGTGATGTGTATTTTGAACTGTTTAGCAAAGGTACAAATTTTGTGCCAAATTTCAAGCTAGATATTGCACAAGTTTTACTAAATTTAAAGTTATATATTAGGAAGCTCAATTTGCAATTATATTTTGCTGGTCAGGGTTCATGTGCTATGATGTCTACAGACGAGAACGTATCCTTAGGGATCAAAAGAAAAAGTTGCTTCATGCCTCCCATAAACTCAGAGATCACTGGATTTGAACAGATGGTAGAATATGAGTTTAGGAAAATCTGTAGGCAAAAATCTGAGGTTAAGGATAATTTATCAGAGAATGAAAGAAAGGTTATACAAGAATTATGGTCAACACAGAAGGTTAGATGTATGAAACCAGACAAAGGGGAGGAATGGTCATCATGAATAAAATAGACTACAGTAGTTGTATATTCAGGTTGCTTGGGGATGAAAACACATACACTAGAGCATCAATTAATGAAACTAATAGAGCATATAGAGGAATAGACATGTTTTTGTTTGATGCTTTACATCAAGGAGTTATTAATGAGGTTGAGTATGAGTTTCTTTGTGTGAAGTTTCCTACTATGCCCAAGTTTTTTGGAATCCCAAAGGTCCACAAAGGGACAGAAAATGTGCAGTTTAGACCAATTGTTTCTGCAAAGGGTTCCAAGACAGAACCAATGGCTGCATTTGTGGACCATTTTTGTAAAAAACGCATTAATGGATGCTGACCACATACTAAAGGATTCGTGGCATTGTTTGGAAAGGGTAGGAAGTGTTAAGGGCATTGGGAATGAGATGTTTGGGTTTTGACTGTCAATGTCATTAACTTATTCTCAGTGATACCACATCAAACTGGGCTGGAACTGTTTTATGACAGTCTTTTGACTAGTCCCAGTTTTGATAAAGAAAGACTGGAGATATGTCATGACTTGATGGAAATCATACTACATAATAACTTTATACAATTTGATGGAGAGATCTATCAACAAAAGACAGGGTAGCGATGGGTGCCCGTTGTGCCCCTGTCTATGCTAATTTAGTGCTATGGGCATGGGAAAAGCAATTTGTGTTAAACTCAAAGTATAAGGGCAACATTCTTTTGTACTGTAGGTTTTTAGATGACCTCCTTATATTTTGGAAAGGGGATGAGGAAAGTGTTAAGGAATTTTGCTCTTACATTAATGAAACCACAGATTCCTTAGATTTACACACACCTGGAACAAAGAGAGAGTAAATTACCTGGACATTACCTTATTTAAGACCAAAGAAGGACTGGTGAGTACAATTTACAGGAAACCTAGTTATTCAAACTCGATGCTGCACTACACAAGTTGTCACCCTCTGCACCAAAGGAGAGGTGTAGTTAAGGGCCAGATGGTCCGGCTATGTAGATTAATCAGTAATGATGATTTATTTAAGAAGGAAATTTATACATTGATTGGAATGTTTGTTGACAGAGGGTACCCGCTATCAATGTTAACTAACATCAAAAAAGAAGTATATAGAAGAAGAAGAAACAAATATAGTCCTATTCTAAGAGGGCAAGGGGAGGAGGGTGCAAACACAGGTAGTAGTGTCAGCACATTGAATAAAACAAATAAAGCAAAATTTGTTTTAACATACAATGAAAGAGCTAATGAACTAGGTTCTAGTCTCAGAAATTTGTGGAAATATTTTCTGAGTAAAGATATTAAAATGATCCTAGGTGATACCCCAGTGATTGTCTATGGAAAAGGAAAGAACTTGAAGAGTATACTTGAAAGAGAGGGTAGAAGCAACACTAGATCTGCCATGAGCAAATGTGGTTCCTGTAGAGGATGTAGATACATAGCAGTTGGGACGTACGTAAGTGTAGTGGGGTATCAACGTCACGATATCTTGTCCAGGTGCTTGTAATTGTAGCACCAAGAATTGTGTATATCTTGCTTAGGTGTATGTTATGCGATGCATTTTATGTGGGCATGACTACACGAAGCTTGAAAACAAGAATAGGGGAACATGTCAGTTCAATCAGGAGAAAGGATGAGCACAATGCACTTTATTTGCATAGTGCAGTATGTGGAATTTTAACAAATTTTTATCTTTTATTATAGATAGGGTTAAGTCTAACATTCAGTGTGATGCACAGAACAGGGTAGCAAGGTTAGAAATGGAATGGCAGCTTAGGCTCAATGCTACCAGGCGCCCTGGGTTAAATGAATGTGTCACCATAAAGCCTCAGTTAAAATACTTAAGTAGTGTTATTTAGAGGAACTGCAATTTTATATTACATTTTTATATGTATACATATGTAGTGTATGATTATTATAAGTTTATTAAATGTTATGAATTGTTTTTTTAAACTAATACTTGGTTGTAAATGTATTCTTAAGAAATTGTCTGTTTGATTGATTTATTGATTAATTGGATGGGTGGGGAGAATGCATTCTTGCTTTAAATGTGGAGTGTTTTTTATATGGAGTGTTTTACTGTCAGACTCTGAAGAAGCCAGGTTGCTGGTGAAAGCATATGCTTAGTCTGTTGTTGGTTGAATAAATCTTCGTGTTTCAGATCTTGAGTATTCATTCAGTGCACACTGTGGTTCGAATTTCATTTTATTTTCTTGGCCTAACCCTAACTCACCTACCCTGCCCTAACCCTCATGTCCACACAATCGCACACTTACCTGACCCACGCCCTAACCCTAACTCACCTAACCTGCCCTAACCCTCATATCCACACAATCGCACACTTCCCTGAACCCAACCCATAACATTCCTCCACAGCGCTGAAAATAGCGAAGAGACAGAAACGGACAACCAAATTCTTTCCCTAGGAAAAAATGTGGTTTTCTGCAGCTTCGCTATTTTAAGCGTTCGGTGAATTGGGGTCAATGTTAGAACATTCGAAGTTGTGAAACTTCGATGTTCTAATATAGACCCTATTTTGACTATATGACCTCTGTCACTGAGGCAGTGAATGACTCCTCTAATGATATAAAGGTCAATGCCTAGTTGCATGCATTTGTCAATGATGGCTGAATAGGGGATAATGTCAAATGCTCTGGCTAAGTTCAAGTAGGCCGTATGCATAGATTTCCCCTCATCCAGGTCCTAGGTGACTGTCTCAAAGATGTCCACCAGGTTTAACATGCATTATTTCCCTTTGAAAAATCCAAACTGTGTAGGGTCAACTGTGTGGAGATTACCTATATCTTTGTTGATAAGATCTATGATGATTTCTCCCATGGCCTTGCAGATATGGCTAGTCAGGATAACAGGTATATAGTTTCTGGAGCAAGTGGATGCACCACCTCTGTGCAAGTGGGTAACGGTGGAGGTTTCCATTCAGCTGGGTCAAAGCCAATGGTTACGCTATCCTTGCAAAGAGTTCCCAATGGTGTTAGTACTACATGTTGGGGCCCATGTAGGACTGAGCCTGTTATGTTATCATGTCCCATAGAGGCTGTATTTTTGTCCACAGAGAAACCATTTATGACCTGCTCTTTACAGATGCAAAGTAGAGGACAGGTGTCAGGAATGTCATGGGGGTACGTGAGGTGGGGACAGAGAAGTGATGGTTTCACAGAACCTATTAGCCAACAGGTTAGCTATGCTGACAGGCTCTGTATAGGAGATATCATTAACCATGAGTTCGACACACATCTGGGCCTTTCCTTTTGGGTTACAGAAGTAATTATAGAATGCCTTGTGGTTGTCCTTTGTGGAGGAGGCTAATTTGGACCCAAACTTTGTTTTGGAGGACTTCACAACAACACTTATTTGCTAGTTTAAGCTGAGGAGGGAGTGCTTCCAGTTTAGGGGGGCTCCCTCCCCCCTACCCTTAGACAGAAATGTCATCCTATTATTGTAAAAACTGTCCCTGGCAGTTGTCCACCAAGCAGATTTGCTTCACCATGAGGAGCTTGTTGTGCTCATGTCAGGTACAGCTGAGTCAGTGCAGTCATACAGGTGTTTGAATAATGCATCGGTGTAGAGCTAGGCATAGTTGCTAGTTACACCTATGGGAGAAGATGCAGTGAAGCTATTTACACCAACCCATAGGTGGTTATAAACTGGATTGGTGAATGTCTTTAGTGTATTTGCTGCAAGGGGGGGGGGGGGGTTGTCAGCTGTGATACCTATTTTGAACAAGACTGATTTGAGGTCAGATCTCATGAGAGAGGACCTCACAGTGGGGGTGCTACAGTGGTCACCCATACTGGTAAGCACCCAATCAAGTATGTCAGCTCCCCCTGTGGGGTGTCAACCAGCTGGTCCACAGCACTGAAGTTAATAAAGTTTTGAGTAACCTTTGGGTGAATGATTTTAAGCACAACTGATCTACCCAGTCGGTGGGTAGTAAAAGTCACCCCAAATCATGGTGTCCAGATGTATCTTGATAGACTCATGTAGATCCAAATAAGCAGAGTGGGTGCCCTGATTCATGCAGGGGCACCTGTAGCTGGCAATGACTTGAACAGGTGCCCCACATCTGAATACAGTATAAGTGTATTCATGGAATCATACTGTGTAACCAATGTGGGTGTGTATGTATCCTTAATGAATATTTATATACCACCAACATTAGCTTGCATGCCTTCAGTTTGAGGTATGCACGTGTGGAAGGAGGTGTAGCCAGGTATGGCTTTGGTGCTCTACGCAACCTTGAACTAGGTGTCTGTGATTGCACAAAGGTCTGTGTGTTCCAAGATGAGGACAGCTTCCAGTGAGTGCAGTTTCCTGTTGACACCCCTAGTGTTTAGCAGCATAACCTTGAGATTGTTTTACATGGGGTGTTTGCACTGAGAAAGTTGCCCTTGAGACACCACCTAAAAAGGGCACTACTGGGGTGGCAATAGCCTTGGCCAGTATCTGAAATTCCAGTGGTGACAGATGAAGACCGTCTGTGGCAAAGTGCTGAGGTCTGTTGAGCATGTCATCCCAGGCTGACAGATAGTGGATACCCTTAGAATGACATCAGATGCTAAGCCTATTATTGAAGTCAATCATGTTCCGTTTGTATTGAGGCATCATCCTAGCCGAAGGTAAAATGCAGCTGATGGCCAAGAGCATACTTGCCTGAGACACACAGTGTGAGAGCTCAGTCATGTCTGTCATCACACAGTCTGGAGAGGTATGTGTCAAGTCTTACACAACAACAGGAACTATGATGTAGTCATAATAGTACTGGTTGTTGACAGATTTGACTGTATTTGAGATATGCCGTATCCTGGCACCTCACAGACAGTTAACAGTGACCTTTACCTTATCTAGCATGGTGAGGGGACATTGGTGTGATTCATGATGTAATCACCCATGACTTTGTGTTTTACAGTAAGGGCTTGACCAGTGAGACAGTGGTGCATTAGCTATAATGTGTACTGTGTTCTGCAGAGGTATTACTATGTGTAGTGTGTTTGTGTTTCTTTTTGTGAGGTGTCTGGTGATTAGGTATGTTTGTGGTATGGACCTATGCATACATAGGTATGTGTGATGTTGGTTTGGGTGGAATAGGAGTTGAGGTGGGCATGTTGGCACCCCACTCATTGGCATATGTACTGCCAGGTGTGTAAGACAGCATGGATTCAAGGTTTTAGCTGCATCTCACACACATTGTGTTTGTGTGGAGTAGGAGTAAAGGTGTGGGGACACTGTCCACATCGCTGCAACAGTCAGGGATAATGCCATTAGCAATAGATTATTGCTTGTGTATACATCACAACAGGCCATGCTTAGGCAGTGGCCTGACAGATGCTTACATGTAACATGTTATTACACTAATGGTGTCATGCTAAGGGAAAACAGTACCTGACAGTGTGGGATGGCATGGTAGATTGAGTACACTGCTTTGCCAGGCTTGTGACACTTGAATGAACCATAATCCTGTTATTAGGTATAATTGGAAAAGCATACTTACAAATGTGACAATCTGCAATTTCAGCAAAGTAAGGGCCATACTGCTACAGTATTGAGGTTCTCAGCCTCAAACATACTCTCTGTAGGCACTCTTTGCAGTGAAGATGTGCATGTCTATGCATGCACAGAAAACTTGTCCAACTTTGCTGTCATTACTTTAGCCTTGCAAGTCTACAATGACTGTCAAACAACCAGACAGCTAATGGATGTATGAAATGATATGGGAACACAGTTTTGTGTTCCAGGAACATCAACATACAGTATGACATACCTAGGACATGGGGGAAGGACAGAAACATTGCCCAAAGGTGGCCACTCCTCTGCAGTGGGTCTCACATCCATGTAACGCAGATCGTCACCATTACATTGTCGAAGGCCAGGCTGTATGAGATGCTGTGAAACTGTTGCCTAACATTGATCACTGCTGCTGTGGAGCAACCTTGGGCATCTATGTCACTTGAGACTTAACCTTATATCATGATGCAGCAGCTCTGCTCCTGATCACCATCAGGTCAGTACAATAGTCAAATGCTACGACCTTCAGAACCACACACATAATACATGCAAATGTCAGATGATTGGTCTGGTTGCTAATTAAGACATCTACCTGGAAAAGGCTACAACAAGCCTACAGAGCCTTGCTTCATGTGTGACAAGTGTGTGGATCAACAAACAGACTGTGGCCCACTTCATAAATTGAGCTTTGTGCTAATGGTTTGCTTCTGGTGAGAGACAAAGAATATCAGAGCTGTATCCCACCATAGTGATGCTGTGTTGGTACTAGCAGTAGTAGTATCAGTAGTAGTAGCCAGGCAGCAACATTTCAGGTGATTCCCCTCTTTTCAGCATTCTTCATAAGGTAAATGTTCATTCCCAGTATGCACTGCTTGATTAGTGTGTAACTTCAGAATAACTGCATAAATATGCCATCCTTAACTTTACAGTGTTCTGTGCAGCAGCAGACACCTTCGGTGACATTTTTCTTGAAAACCATGATGGCATTAACTCCAATACCGACCTGCACACAGGACAACTAGTATACACTGTCAAGCATTGTTCCCACAGTTGCAGAGCAGATACGTGTGACACTGAGTGATATACTCAGCACAACTGCACAATCAATAATAAAGGATCTGTTCCCATGGATATGAAGATTCCCACTGTGACCTTTAGCACCCTGTTGGATATGGGCATCCTGAGGCAATGTAGAAATTGCAACATGTTTACCAACTACTACTTCATTACCAAACAAACTAATATGGTATGTAAGACATGTATATATACAATGTCATTGGAGGCAAAGCTCTCGCATAGAAGTACTCCTAATGTCATTAAGGTAGTCAGTGGTACACACACCGCAGCCATCACACAAAATCCAAAGCAGACATGAGCTGAGGCACTGACATGTAACCTACATAAAATCACAAAAACCTCATAGAGAAAGTCCAGATAACAAATGCCCTCAGCAGTCCAATATGCATTCTATAAAAACAACACACATATCAACACATAGAGCAACATGTCATGCAGGACCAACCTATAAGCCCATATATCCAGCAGACACACAATCCAACATTCTAGTCAGCGCAGGCTTCATGCAAATGAGGAGCTGTCATTGAATCCCACACTGACACAAATATTCTCCAGGAGGGCCTGACACAGACATACAGTTGTCATCAGAGCCATGAGCTAACACTACATACTAAGAAATGCACAATATTATCCTTTGGGAAGTCATCCATCCCTGGTAACTATCATACTGCCAGCACACTTTGAACTGTTGACACAGCAGTCAGTGAGTTATGGACACACCTTTGCCTGTCACGTGTCTGTAATATTGTTGACATCATTCTATGTTGCACAACCTATAAACAAAGGTATGACATGTAAATTCAAAGAAGCCATTGTTCCACTGTAATTGTCATTCAACAGACTTATTATTGGTATGATGCCACCTTTGGTATGTAACTAGCCAGGCATATCTCACAACTGTAACATCCACAGAGGTTCCTCAGTAAAGCACTACATGGTGCACTTAACATGTCATATGTAGACGATGTAAAGGTCCTATCCATGTAGTCTGTCTCCTACATGCTTTGGAGGGGTGGTGTATGCTGCCATACAGTGTGGTGTCAGACCCCACTGTGGACCTCTTACATATCCAAGAAACATATCCAAGAAACAAGTAGCACCAGAATTACCTGTTTTACAGACCTACACCTTGACAGTGGTATACACAGGTCATGCTGGAGAGACAGGTATGTAACCCAGAAAACTACACCTTATATGGAACAGGCTTCACATCCATCCATTTTTACCCTAATGCAAATCAACTGAAAGTTACACAATTGGATGGGAAACAGGACATTCATACCTACTTGTGGACCAATGTCTACAATGGACACAGGGAAACTGTGGAAGGTTCACTCCTACACCCCAGCTCATAGATGTTTCAGCTCTCAAAACCCTGCTTACACTTATCAATGGTATCATACCTTGACAGTGTTTAGGGATGCATGGCTAGGCTTAAAGGATCCCTTGTGTTCATTAGCATATTAAACACATATGAACCTGTGATCCCTGGAATGTATACTGTGTTACATTTCTGATGTTTGTCCTGTGTGCTAGCATTCAATTCTGTGCTCTGAGGTTGATGGGTTGATTGTAGATGTGTACTCACAGATGTGTCCTACATAATCCTGAAAGTGAAACATAAACATTTCCATGTGACACCTGCCACTGTGTGACTACACAGCCATTGCAACAGTATCCATCATAATGTACACACACTATTATGGTATATAGTCATTATAAATGGCAATGTACAAATTCTGAAAATGAGCAGTACAAGTAGCATGTCAAAAGCAACACTGGATGAAACAAATTCATATTAATGTAGATAGTCACCCTGTGCATCAGACACATAGCTTTATTGCCTGCATCCATGAGAGAGATGAGAGGGATGTGGCACTGGTATCATCACTTCCACAGGGTGTTGTGAGAGGGTGCAGGAGGCTTAGGATGACCCAATGAGTTGGCAAGCTTGTGTGCGAGTCAGGAAGGGATGCAGGCAGAATAGATCCTGGAAATATGGTGTGTGTGTCTGTAGGTGACCTGAATGTGACATTTTGTGTGCAAGTGTCTGAGTGTACACAGCCAAGCTCAGTGCAAGCCCTACATCTCTGTATGTTGGACAGCTGTGAGCCGTGCATGGTACAGTTGACAGTTCATTGTCTCTGCCCCTGAACATGTGAACTGGCTCTGCCAGGAGTTGCACTGGCACCTCCATGGCCAAGGTCCAATGCTGTGCTGCTACCTGAGGGTGACTGCTGTCTTCTGGGAATGTGTCCTCCATGGGACCTCCCAGGACCACAAGTCCATGGTCTGCCATGTCTTGGTGTGGACAGCTCACTCATCTCTGGAGCCCTGGATGTACTGCCACTACAGAAGCGTGATTGTTGTGCATGACCACGTTGACTTTCAGCAGATGTAGTTGCTGACCTACATCCATGAGGCCAACGCTCAACTCCAACCAGACATTCCATCACAGATAATGTGCATTCCAAGACAGACAGTGTGCAATCTCCTTCAGGCCAATGTCTTTTCACTGTGTCAGTGAATTGATTCAGGGTATCAGCAATCCAGTGGAGACCATCATGGATCTCTGAATGCGTTGCATCCATAACCCTGAGCATTCACCTGGAGTTCTTTTCTGAATGTGCCTATGCCTCCATGATAGCCCTAAAACATACGCCGAGTGACACAAGATGAGACACCTGCAACTGGTGGTGGAGGGACAGTAGGCCTCCTATGAGTACCTCTATCAATCCACTTGTGTGGAACCTCACCAACTGTTTGGCTATGGCCAGTGTCAATAGTCACTACAGCCACAGTAGCCACGCTTCCCTATTCAATGTCCTCACCCTCTGACTGTCCATGATCTGTTGCCACAGGAGACTGGGTATACACAGGCACACTGACTGTGTACAGTGCAGATGAGGGATGTCAACCTCTGTGTCAAATTCAGCCCCTGCAATCCACAGCTATACTTCACTTTTCCCACCATCATGATCAGAGTCTGAAGAGACACTGACATCAGGTTGTGAAGGGGACAAAGACTAAACCCCCTGGTCGCCTGTGATAAAAAGGGAAGACCATTACATTAATATTTGCACTACTATGCTCTGCAGTGCTATGTTGCAATACATGTTAAGCTGTATACTACTGCTGTCACTACTCCACACTTGTATAACCCACAACCTCAGTAGGACATGAGGACATTATTTTCTAATCCACATCAGCAATCATTTGGAAATAAATGCTCTGTAAACAGGATAAATTATGTACACTGCTGACAAATGATGTACACTGTTGACATTTTGCAAAACTCTGCACAGTTGACAGTTATGACAATCTGTTATGTCCTGACAATACAGTTGAATCAATCACTGTGGTCACACCTACAAGGCACATGTATGAGCTTAAACTGTGTACAGTCAGAAAATATCTGTACAGTTGGCAATCATGCAGATAGTACATCAATCCAGCCAGCAGACCTGTGATGGCATTTGAACTAAATCTACATCTCTAGCAAAAATGTTTTGTACTTAGCAGCAGGAGCATGGCCTCTGCCTATTCCTGATGGTCCTAGAAAAATGTGAGGGAGCGGTGATACAGAACAATGCATGTGACAGTACATCAGGGCTAATACTTCAAAATATCTCACATTTATATTAGCTGCTATGTTAACAGGTATGTGAGTCACAAACTGTGCATGAGCTTAAAACTGCAATTAACCTCCCTCCCAAAACAACTGACACTCACATAAAACTATGTGCAGCCTGACATGCTGATTGCTACAGTATTCCAGTGATGATCTAACTAAGCATACCAAGATGCTCCTCTTGAGTGGAATGCAGTTGCACCAACATCCACGACATATTGGGTGATGGATGACTGGCAGCTGTCTTGTGTTGCAAGGTTCACCAGGAATTCCTCATTGGCTGACAGAGGTTGTTCTGCTGCAGGCCCACCACCAGTGACCTGATGATTCCCGGCCATGTCCACTGCACATCTGCATGCCAAATTGATCATGTCTGTTAGAAGGTGTTGCACCTGCTCATATGTGAGATTCGGGTGATTCACAGCATTAATGTTGTGTACCAGTTCGTCCCACAAGACTGTATGCTATTGCCTATTTGCCCTCCCTCTGAACAGCAGGACTTGGTGGTGTTGTCTCAAGACCTCAATAATGAGGTTGTTGTCTGCTTCAGTAAAAGGTGCACATTGTCTGACATGCATATCTCCTGAAATACAAATAAATGAGAACACATGTCAAGATCACATACATCAGAGTACAGTATGTAGACATACAGCAATAAAGGAAGCCTATTGGTAATCCCCGCTTGATAACACATCTTTTAATCAACAGTGTGCCAAACATACAAAGGTTGTGGAAGCAACAAGGATAGTAGCAACAGTGACCTACTGCTGTTTGTGACATCACATATACTCACATATGATCACACAACAAACACAGGAGTCTATTGTAGTGTGCCCCATAGCAGGGAAACCCTCACCCATAACATATGGATAAACAACAACGCCAACCAAATAGCAGGTTACTATTATGACTGCTAACAAATGATGTCTCCAGGATACCTGTGTACTAAGTAATACAGAGCATTAAACACTTGTTGTACTCTACATCCTCTGTAGGTGTAACACAGCTGTAGATCATTGACATGTCATCATTACATTTTTAAGAAAGGCTTACTGACATACTGATGTGATCCCCATTCCCCTACATATATTCAAACATATGCATCATGTTGAAAACAAAATGGTTATATACCTGACGGAGTACAAAACTCCTCTGTAGAAAGACACAACTATATGAGTATGGTGTGAACAAATTAAGCACACAAACTAACTCTCATACACAATGGTTCTTCTAGCTAGGGGATTGCCTTTTTAAGATGGACCTCATTAGCAGGTGATTGCCTCTAAACCAATCTGTGGTTCGGGAATGCTACATGCAGCATACACAGCTGATTTGCAGTATAATTGGTGAATCTCGTTCAACTACTCAACAATATATAATGTCTCACTCTAGATTCCATCCTCTTTCTCACATTTGGGTTGGAAATTACAAAGGTATGGATTATGTCAGCACAGAGAGAATGTTTGTAGCAGCTACTTGTTTCACACTGATGTGCAAGTTACAGGCTGAAGCTGATTCTGCAGGCAATAGGCAAAGTTAGAGAGGCTGCAGACTGTGCAGGGCAACAACACTTAAGAGTAACTGTGTGACCCGTGGCAACCTTGGTGTACAGCCAGAGCCTGATTGAGGGAACCCATCCTACTGGAAAGTAAGGTATGTGTTTAAGGTAAGTTAGCCAAAGGCATCATTAACAGAGTGAAGGGAGACATGCTTGTTGTATCCTAGAACAAGGTAAGGGGTACATTAACCATTATGTCAAACAGTTGGAAAACTGCTAAGTCATATGTAATGTCATGGTAGTCATCTGGAACATGTGTGCTGGCAACCATTGCTTCTAGCATGATCTCCATGTGTGCTGGTTGTCTGTAATATCACCAGCAAATCATTTTGGGCTGCAGTCTGCTATGACTGGGACACATTTGAATTACATACTTCAAAATTCTCTAGGAAATCATACTGATGCATGACCTGACATTATATGCACAGTCTAGTGTTATAATAGAAATAGTTGAAATGTGGTCCTATCTGTATGCGTTTGACTGCCATTATTTAGAAGCAGGTATTCAAAATGTACTGCTTTGGGTGGATAAATAAGTGATGAGACAGTCATACATATCAGAGCTTATACTGGTGATGTACACATACCTGTATCTTAAATGCTATACACAGCTGTATTTGAACCCAGAACCATATGGGCCAAAAATGAATGTTTTCACAGCACTTAACAGATTGAGCTACTGAGTCACTGTCAGAGGAGCTGTATTTTTACATGTTGTACATATAATTGCACACTTGCCTGCTGTTACATACCTTACTAGCATCTATTATTGTGTGCATGGCTTTATAGTGCTGTATTTCTCTACCAGAGACACAGTTACAATACTATTTTTCTATTAATCTCATAACTGATTTGCACAATACGGCATGATGTGCAACATGGGTTAAACACACTTAATGATGGGAACTTAACAATTACTATGTTTCGCCTAAAACAGCTGTGTTAATTAACAGCTGCATGGCTTAGAGGGTTGATGGACTGTTTTGCAGGTGCAATGGTTCTGGGTTCGAATTGGAGCCCAGGTGTACTTTTTGAATGTGATTAATATTTTTTTTGAAAAATATATATCAATATACCACCATTTAGCTTAGCGATGCTGCTCGTCATGCAGCACCGGGCAAAAATTCCTTAAAGAAAAGAAAAATATGGAGATAGGACAGTGGTGAAATGGAGTGCAAGCAGGGGGAAAAACATATTGAAAGGCAGGTAGGTATGTGCAGGAAGGGTATAGTAAAGAGCCATATCTATCCATTTCCTGTACAGAAACAACTTTGCACAATAACAGATTTTTTAGCTGAATTTGGACTGTCACCCACAGAAAGAGGGGAGAGGACAACAGAAGTGGGTGTCTAGCCAATTGGACCAAATTGTGTCCAGTGAATGTGTATGCAAAATGGAGAGCTATGTATGGGACGTTATTTTTTTGGGACAAGTGACGATTATTTTTTTTTAATGTGAGAGTGGAATGTTGGGGAAGAGACATAGATATGTGTGGGGGTGGTAAGCTGGGAAGACAACAGATAGGTTTGGTGTGTGACACACAAGAGGGGGGTGAACATCTTGGTTAGGGAGGGTGTTGTGGAATCCCAGTCCCATGGGCATCAGACATGGTAGCAGTGTGACTCAAGTCCTCACCCATGGGACTGTCAGCACTAAACCTTTTCTGCTCCTGTGGAGGCAGTGGCCAATGCCGGCTCCTGGGGCAAGAATGCCCCACCAGGATGGAGAGCATGCTCTCTATCTGGTGTAGCCATGCATTGAGAGTTTGGCATAGCAGCCCATGTACCATGCCTGGCAGTTCATCTCAGGTGACAAAAGTACCCCCTCCACTTCCACTCCCAGAAAGGGTTATCACCCCCAGCCTGTGGAGTGGAACTACTTGATGGAGCATGTAGTGCAGGAGCAGCAGAGCGGGCATCATCAGTCTGCAGCCCAGATGTGCTGCATCCTGGTGCCACAGCTGGGGGAGCCAAGGTAGGTGAATAACCTTGAACTGGTCTACCTTTTTGCTTTGTGCTAAATTAAATATAAACATAAAGTAAAAATAAACAACCAAACAAATGTAATTAACATAAGAGAAAAAAATAATGAGTAATGGAAAGAAATAGAAAGGAATATAATGAGGAACACAATAAATAATGTTAATGAAAGTTTTTTAACAGCAAAGCAATATTAAATTATACATAAGGCCAACATAAGAGGTCATTACAAATAATATATTAATATCAAATTACAATAATAATTATAATTAATAAAGAAAGGAAAAGAAGGGGTGAGGTGTGAGACAGAAAAAAAGAACATTAGTAACTTCACAGATAATATAACTACGCAAACTAATACCACATACTTCTAGATATGGTAAATTTCAGTTGTGAGAACAGTGACTGCTTATATTGTATAGATGATGTTGCATGTACATAGCTCTCAACCTGTTAGCATGGGACATTATGGGCCAAGCCATACCAAATGGTGGTACAAAGGCACAACTACAGGGAACATTTTTACACAGAGTGTTCATACATTAGTAGCAAGGCGTTCTGGTGACAGATTTGACATTAAATCACATTCCAAGTAATGTTATATATCTGGAAATCAAAGGACCAGACATATGGGACAGCAGTCATTACATTCTGCAAAAATCGTGACAGTTGAGAAGTATATTAGTGTACACTAATTACACTAGACAGCTGGTCATTTCTCAGTGGGCTGCCATGGGATTAGAGCCCACAAGCAGTGACTACAGGAATAATGTGCACTTCATTTGAAAATAATAACGTATCAAAGCACCAGCTCCCTTAAATTTTTTATTGAGACATGTTGTGTGAAATTGTACATTTACACACATACATAGCTGTGTCTGGTGTTAGACTGGAACCCACAAGCAGTGACCACAAAAATAATGAGCACTTTATTTGAAATAAAGTAATGATCAAAGCACCATCTCCTTTTATACTTTATTGATTAATGTTGCTTCAAATATGGCATTTACACACATGTATGGCTGCATAGGACTTCTGTTAACTCATCAGTATACCCTGTTCATTTACTAAGTGCTAGCTACAGCATATTTCAAAAAAAATATATCAGAACACAAGCTTGACCCTTAATCTGGGTATTGCACTACATTTATTTCTGACATTTGTTGGTGCATTATTTAGTAGTTCATATGTAACAGTTGACTAGTGTCAGATTAGAACACGCATGCAGTGAATACAGGAATGATGAACACTATTTCAAAAGATTGCTTATTAAAGCACCATCTCCTTTTAAACTTTACTGACAATGTTACTTCAAATCTGGAATTAGACACATAGACAGCTGTCCAGGACTTCTGTTAATTTACCCATATACCCTGTTCATTTACTGAGTGCAATCTACAGCATATTTCATACAAAATGAGAAGAACACAAGCTTGAACATTAATCTGGGTATTACAATACATTTATTTCTAACATTTGTTGGTGCATTATTTATTCATTCACATGCAACAGTTGACTTGTGCCAGATTAAAACACACAAGAAGTGAATATAGGCATACTGAACACTTTATTTGAAAACAGTACTTATCAAAGCACTATCACCTTTTAAAATGTATTGATTAGTGTTGCTTCAAATCTGGCATTTAGACTATGGATAGCTGTCTATGACTTCTGTTAACGAATCCATATACCCTCTTCACTTATTGAGTGCAACCTATAGTATATTTCAGACAGTGAGCAGACCAGAACAGTGATTATTAACCTGGGTACATCACAACATTAACGGATAGTTGGAAACTATGCTACACAGTACTGCATGCTTACTTGCTTTACCATTTCAGATATGTACTGACACATTTATAAAGATGTAGGATGTCCCAGGTATTTCATACCTGACTGTTATAGACTGCAAAATCTGTATTTAATTTACTGTACTATTAAGTTATGCATTAAGTTATTTCTTTGATGATTTTCTTACTTACCACACACTTGCCTCATCCTGGCCAAGTGTCCAGCATGGGACTGTACGTTGTGAGCCCTCTTTTCTGCAGCTGTCGTAAGAGAAGCAAATCATTATGCATACCAGTTTTGCACACATTCAGATTGTATATTTATAAATTACTTGAAAACATACTTGCATATCTGTGGGATGCATCTGTCTCTAGCATCTTGCACACAGGTGTCCAAGGTTCCCCTCTTCCTACGTTTCAGGTCATCATAGTGGTGATGACACTGCTCACCAGTGCAGGGAATACCAGTAGCACTGGTTAGGTCCCTGGCCAAATGATCCCAGGTCTCAGACTTGCACTCTCAGCCCTCGTACTCGCCCTGCAGCAGCCACAGTCCATATCGCTCTATCAGGAGTCCAATAAAAACCTTGCAATCCTGCACACCCCAATTTTGCGCCCAATTTTGCACCCTAAAACTCAATCCCTCTCCAACTCCAGCAGCCATACCCACAGTCAGGGTCAGGCTGCAAAGAATGATGCGAACTTCCCACCGATTGACCTTTATATAGGCTGCATTCCCGCCCTTGCATGTCATACTGTAACTTTCAAAAAAGCGCTATGTCACTTTGCATCATGCAAGCTAGCAAATCCATGTTTAAGTGAAGCTTAGCAATGTGCAGCTTTTCTAACCATTTCTAAATGTAACAATTATTTAATTTAAAGTCAGTCAATGTTTCAGTCACCTGACACAGTTTCACAGCACTATATGTAAAAAGCATTGCTACCCAGGACTTGAACCTACTTCACTGTAGGTCATGAATCAACCAATCTAGCCACTGAGATAGTGAAGGGAGCTCGAATATCTTTAGATATACTGGCAAGGTCCCTGTAAGCATAGCGCAGCTTCGCTGGGTGGGTTTGTGCACTGCTAGGCACGGCAGACTTACAACAATTGAATACATCCAGTTTCTATTTTTAGCTGTCTAGCAGAGATATCTGCTACTTAAGTGCACCTCGCTATGCCTAGCTAAGCAATCGCGTTAGCAAGCACATGTAAAAAAAAATATTAGTATTGAATGCATTCGGTTTCTATTTTTAGATGTCTAGCGGATGTTTACTGCTTAAGTACACATCACTACACCTAGCTAAGCAAAACACCATATGGTGCAAACAAGCACATAAAAAAAAGAAAAAAAATTAAATATTAACATTGAATGTATCCAGTTTCTATTTTTAGATGTCTAGCGGTTGTGTGATGTATATTTGCACAAAACTAAGCATAGCTAAGCCACACGCCGCATCTTGCAGACAAGCACATAAATAAATATAAATAAATAATTAAATTGCAATTTAATTACATAAAATGTCTTGTACACCTTTCAGCCACAGTGAAAGGGCCAAAACGTGTCTGTTTTGCCATGAGTTTTACATGGATTCAATATCCATGTTGCTGTGAACTCTCTTAGGTGTGCACCATAATTCATATGCATGGCACTCTGCTGAGGGGGGAACTGTGGCCGTGTACATAGATACATTTTGTGTAGGCTCTACACGAACTTAATTGAATCCAGGGGGAAGTCTTTCCTGGATATCAGTATTCATTTCCTGGCTGCAAGCAGGACATTAAATGCATCAAATGCACAGAGAAGTTTCACATAAGTTATTCATGGGGCTTGTTCTTGTTGAGGGGGTGTAATGCTCTGTGTATGGTAACATAAGTAGATAATATCTTCTTTGGATCTACCTTGGGTGAAAACTTCTTGAATTGCTTCTTCTAATATATTAATTTGGAAGTTTACAACTAGGCCTCTAACAATGAGGTTGCTTCTTATTGATCTGTCTTCCAGAGATAGAAAACTATCTGTCATTACAATGTTTAGTGACAGCATCTAGTTGGTTTACTTTAGGAAACTTAGTGCTTTAAAAGTAAATATTTTTTCTCATATTCTAGGAAAGCATGCCTCTAAATAATGTAAACTACTTTAATGTTCTTTATACCATTTTGCAAGTCACAAAGGGAAGAACACCTTCTCTGAAAGTAGATACTCTTTTTCTCCTATTCTAGGAAAGCATGCCTCTAAACAATGTAAACTATTTTAATGTTCTTTACACCATTTTGCAAGTCACAAAGGGAAGAACACCATGAGACTAGTTAATTTTTTTAGAGTAGTAGCAATTAACACATTGTTGGCAGATAAAGGAGCGTCTGCATGACTTGGCAAATTACCTTGTGATGTACTGAATTACAATAGTTCATGTTATAACAGCTTTTGCCATTAAATATCCCATTACTTCCCCTTTCATATAGACAAACATTTGGCAATCTTCCTGTAAATGCACTAAAGAAATGTGCTGTTTACTCTTTTTCATTCATGGAATATAATGATGATCTAGAAAAGCACACCTCATCACGAAGGGCTTTTCATCCAGAAAAAAGGAGGTCATTGTCCCACTGTACTCATCCCTCATTAGACCCATTATAGAATACAATGCCCCACTTGGTATGTACCTCTCAAGGCATCTGCAACAACTGGAAAGGCCGTAGAAATACCTCACTAAAAGAATCACAGGCCTAAAGCAGACGCCCTACGCTGACCACCTTAAAAAAACTCCAGCTATATTCTGTCGCATATTGTCTACTCAGAGGCGATCTCTGCTTAACATACAAGGCTATGTCAAACCCAGAGCTATTGGACATGCTACACTTAAAGAAATCCCAATCCCTCAGAGCCACATGCTCCAGGGATCTAAACCTTGTCATCACAATAAACAAAACATGCTGGAGGGATAGATTCCTGGCCCACAGACTCCCCAGACTCTGGAATAGACTGCCCATACATTGCCTCTTTGGCCCTCTTCAAAAGGAACCTTGATGACTGGATGGGATCACATCAGTCGCCCTGCTAGACAGGGGTCCAGAGAAGTAAATAACGTGGGAAGAAATAGCCAGGGAATTGTTATGGCTAGGCTTGTATAGACTCTAGGGCCAATAGCCAGGTACCAACCTATGAACCTATGAACCCATAAATAAATATGGCTTGTACTGATGAAGCTTAAATAATGCAGAAACTCTTTTGTTTTTCTTAAGGTTGGAAACAAAGATTGCCACTGCCAAATCATGTAAATAAATTACTGGAATGTCCCATAAGTTAGACACCAATCAGAGCAACAACCCCTTAGTTAAAAAAACATAAAGCCCAGGCAGAAGGCCTATGCCAATAATACAAATTAAATTTTTACATATCAAGTCAACATGTGGAAGAATTGAAAGTCAGTGTTTCAATAACGGCAGATCATTGCAAATAGCAAATGAATGTATGTCAGAATAAATCCAGTGGGTTATATCACTCAAAGAATTTAATGTGATCCTTTTCCACCTTGCTGCTGACTTCATGAAGTCATGTTCATTATGCTGCCAAATACACAGTGGTGGCACAGGGTTCCTTTCATTCCTAAGGCAAAATAGGGGCAGTGTAGCTACCTGGTCGGGCAAGTAGGATATGTTTAAAAAAAAAACAACAAAACACCATGCCATTAAAGTATCGAATACATAACACGTGTTAAAAATGAAAGACCATTTCCCTATGGAAAAACAGTGAATGGCATAAACTTACAAATCCGGGCAATGTTCACAA
Organism: Protopterus annectens; assembly: GCF_019279795.1. Classification (NCBI taxonomy): domain Eukaryota; kingdom Metazoa; phylum Chordata; order Ceratodontiformes; family Protopteridae; genus Protopterus; species Protopterus annectens. Next base: position 1,495,655,115 of record NC_056743.1, on the reverse strand, counting down.
CATAGAAAAAACTACTAATTTGTCAAACTTAAGAATTATGGTTTGGATGAAGCGTTGGTGTGTAACAAGTCGAGGATGTAACTAACAGTACAACAGAGGTGGGAAAATGTCATGCACAAAGATGTTTGTGCCGCAGTAGAAAGAAAAAAAAAACATTAACCCAAATTCAAGAACAGAAAGTCAGACTTATTTTGCTCTGTGCTACATTGACAGGAAAATATTTCTAAACAAATACAATTGCTAACATTCAATATATAGTCCACATCTTCCCAAGCTGGTGAATAGCGAAATAGTTTAAATATCTTTTAAAAGTTTTTTGAAGTAGAAGCAAGAGTAGTTGCTTAACAGCTGTTCGACTACAATGGTAATTTTGACACCAGAAGGAGAATAATGTGGTACAGGGTTTGTCAGCATTTAGGCTAAAAGCTAGAAGCCTTAAAACATACAGTTTAGCAAGTATATGTCATTGAACATTTACAAATATTACTACAGAGGTAAAAGCTGGTCCGAGAACACAAATCAAAGTAATTCAGTCAAAAATGTGAAAATGTAAATGAGTTCCAGAAGCTATGTAAGATACCTGTGACATACTACTAACATACTATTAATGTGGAAGTTAAACAAATGACTTTCTTATGTCTAGCATGACTTTTATAAAGGGGGCTTTACAGTGTGGCAGGTCCATTGAGATATAATAATCACAATGACTTAATGATTCTGATGCATTAAAATAGTCAGAGTACAAAGACATAATGAAATAACTGAGATATAGAGGCAAGCATAATTTACTTATATATACTTTTTGTTGACCAGCTTAGTCTCACTAGGCCAACAGCCTTTTGCAAGTGAGACCCTAGGTAGTAGTTAGTAATTAGGTGAATTTGGCCAGGACTACTCTTTTTGAGCAGTAAATGATGCCAGAGGCCTGACACTAGAGCTTTGAAGAGCTCCAAGATGGAGGCTAGCAGAAGTAACAGCATGGAGGAGAACAATATAAAATGATTTAGAAATATGGAGAAAGATACCGAACAGAGGGAAATCATGATGGATAAGGTAGCAGGTGCTATTACGAAGACATAAGAAGATGATTCTGTCATAGTAGATGATTCAAATAAGCAGCATTTAGCTGCTTCTCAGACTGATTCTGTGCAGAGAAGCATTGCAATAACAGACATGGAGGATGGTGGAATGCAAAATGAAACATTGCTGGAGTTGCTTGCCTATGAGGAACCAAGAAATGAGTCTGCTGTATAAAGGGGTGAGATGGAGGTCATATGTTCACTGAGGATGAGAAACAGAAAGAACAAGTTTCAGATAAAGGTACTGGCAGAGAAGAAATTAAAACTTTTTCATGAGTGATCAGTGGTAAAACAAAAGGCAAGAAAAATGTACTGTAAATGCTTTTCTCTATATACAAAAAGGAAGACTGGGAGACTAAGAACCAAAAATGGTGCTTCCATAGAGCAATACTTTGGGACAATTTAATCATGCCATTAGGTTGTCTGTATGCGATGCAAGTTCTTTTATTCATTTAGGTAAAGGAGCCTTCTCTGACATTACATTTGAAACAGAATTTTTGCTGCATAAATTCCTAAATTAACATGAAAAGAAAAAATACATTTATCCACAGACAATTATATTTTTGGGGTCAAACACTGGACTTAAAAAAGCATATGCTTGTGCAATTCAAAACTGATATTGTAGAACCAGAAGAATTAAAGAAAAGTTTACTTAAATATTCTGATAGCATTAAAAATATTAAGAAAACAGTATTAATAATCCACTTTGATACAAGTATTATTTTAATCAAAGAGCTTAACTGTGATTTGAGGAATAATAAGAAAAAAAGTGAAATCACGGTGCTAAAAAATTACAGGGAAATGGATGCTGTGTTAAATGTAAAGCAGGATGTTTTGAAACATTTACTTAGTGTAATGTCTGTTGAAGATTTAAAGGCACTTTCAGCTACCAAGGCCAACCAAAAATCTGCTATTTTGGGAGAGTATGGAAATTTAATGCAAGACTGTAAAAAGGTTAAGTGCAACCAATGTGGAGAGATGGGTCATACAATGAATAAATGTAAAAAGGACTGCAGAATGAGAGGGGAAGAAGGTCAGTTTTTGGTCTGGCTGTGTACAAAAAGAAAGTACAACAGTACAAGAGGAACATAAGGAAGTTACCAAAAACTGAATGATATAATTATCAAATAAATAAAGATGGATTAGAAGGATGATGTGAATGAAGGTGAGGACAATTTTGTTCAAGAAAGTGGTATTTATATTGGCTTGTTGGAAGTTGAAATTGAGAAATGTAACATGTTTATGTAACTGTTAAGTGAACAATCACATCAGGAAGAAGGGGAGGTTTGGCAACTGGTTAGGATCAGAGAGGAAAAATAGTACAGGACAAAGGATAAGAGTAAGGAAATGAAAGTTTAGAAATGTTCTTCCAAAAGTAAAAAAAAGGGAAAGGAATACCATTAGAGTGGATTGGTATTACTGGAATGATGTGCAGTTTTATGTTCTGATATTATTTGTTTACAAAACACAAGGTTTGTACCTGTCAGAGACAGAATACAAGCTGAATTGTGGACACAAAATGGTATGCACTTTAAGAAATCAACAATGTTCAGGAATGACATTTTTATTTAATGACAGAATAAAAATATTAGATATTTACACTATTTATGCTAGAAGAATAACTGTGTTGACTATCAAATGGGAAAACAATGTATTCATACTAATGGGATATATGCACATACTGATGTTAAGGGAAAGAAAAACTTATTTGAAAAATATACCTTATATTATGGCTATCATAAGCATCATCTTAACTGTTATTCAAGGAATAAAAAGAAAAAAAGTGGAATCACGATGTTAAAAAAATGTAGGAAATAATGAAGTGGGTAGCTTAAGAATATGGAATACATGACATTTTACATATACAAGATGATTACTGAACATTTTTTTAAGTCTGATAATCTTACTGAAAACGACAGTAGTGTAATGGTCACAGGGCTTTCATATCATTTGTGTATTTGGATTGAAGTGGGAGAAAATGATTGTGTAAAAGAAGAACAAGGTATAACAAAGACCATCAGGAAAGGTGTTGAAGAGAGATAAAAAAAATCAGGGAACGGGGTAGTTTGAGGTGGAGTATTACTCATTGAGAAGTCTTTGTAAGTCCTGTGCAGAGTGGTGGGTTATATTTAAAGAAAAGTGCATCGATATATATTTGTGGGTAGAATACCAGCTAGGAAAAGATGAGAGACGGTAGGATGGATAGTTTAGAAGAAAACACTAGTGAATGTTTCTATAAAAAGAGAGATATGCAAGAAGAGTACAAAGTCGAGGAATTATTGTATAAACAAAAATATTTGTTAGGGGAAAGAAGGAAGATGTATCTCCATCCCTAGCAAGAAAAGGTAAAATATGATAAGCGTGTGATAAGGGAATTGAAAGATGTGAATCAAAAAGGCATTTTGGATATCATGAAAGTTTATGTCAAGGAGGTATACAGATAAAGGACTGCTGAAGGCAATAACATACTGTAGTAAGAATCTTTGTGTTCAACATCTTTGTATCATGTATAGTAAGGGTTAAAATGTGAAATTGCATTGCAAGCAAAGAAGCAAGTTAAAATAAGCTGTTTTTCTTGTAAGGAATTTGCTGACCAAAGAGGAATGCACAGATGTTACCTTGGTCCAGGCACAAGCTTATCTTGTGACTGACCTCTGACCGTCTAAGGCTCCAGTATGTGAATTTATAGCCTTGACTGAAATTCCTTGTCTGGTAACCAGTTACTGTGTACGTGCTGAGAAGGGTATAAAAACCCATGTGAAGTATACAGAAATTAGACTGCTGACATACGATGTACTTTGTAGCATGTCTCCATGCATGTAAAATAAACCTTTTTGCTTATTTATATCTGCGTGATTCTTCCAGTATATGTTAAGAGTATTAAAATATTTTGACATTTCTGGCGCCCAACGTGGGGCCACCTCTTCACGGTACGAATCGCATAAGAGGGACTGAAAAACCTGTACAGGAGGGGAGAACGAATCTCGGGCTCCCTTGAACGGAAAGACCTCCGACAAAGAAGTCGTAAGTAGAGGTCAGTCACTCTTAGATTCGATCCGTGGGATGGTGACGAACGGGGCGGAAGAACCGCAGAAAGGTAAGCGTAACTTTTTTTCTTTCTTTTTGTATTGTTCTCTTTTTAAAAGAACAAAGGGACTAGTCATAAGGGAATCGTCTTTTGTTTAAATTTTACAAAAGACCGGTAGAGATCTCAGGAAAAGGAAACAGTTTTTCTTTTAAATAGGAAAAATGGGAATAGGAAGCAGTTGTTGTGCTAGTACAGGCTGCTTAAATAAAAGGACTGAAGATGAGGAATATATGTTTAAATTACATCCAAAAAAAAAAAAAACTTAAAATACATAAAAAATGAAAGACAAATTATGGATTTAGTGGTAACTTAAATAGATCAGAATGTCAAAATTTGGTGAGAGATCTGCGTAGGGACGCAGGAGGCAAAGTTAAAAATCAAGTAAAGGTGGGATTCCCTCAAGCACAGAAATGGTTAAAAGAAGCTAATAAGAGGCATAGGGAACAATTTTCTAATAAGAAAAGTGGTGGCTCAAGTGCAAAAAGGTGCATTTTTTGTCCATAAAGAAGATGACGAGACATCTGTTGTCTGTCGTAAACCGACAGCCCCACCCTTGTATCCAGAAGTCCCTAAAGAAATGGTCGGTCCACCCCAGTATCAGGAAAAAGAAGCAGAAAATCAAGAAAAGGTGTCCTCCATAGTTTTACAGGAGGCAGAGAAGAAGGGAAAAATACCCTCCGTAGTTTTACAAAAACAAGCAGAGGAGACTCTGGAACTACGTAACCGTAGTATAGACAAATCAGAGTAAAAACAAAAAGAAGCTAAAGTACATACCCTATCCATAAACTCATATCCCCTTACATGCAGAAAAATATCTTGAGGAAAAGAAAAGAAAACAGGCTCAAACCTTTACGGTGAGCGCGGATGAAACACTTATGTTAATGTAAGCTCCGTCCAACAGAGGTAGAGGAAGGGGACGGGGTAGAGGCAGAGGGAGAGGGAATGTAGGACATTTTGAAGATTACGAAGGCAGACAAAAGAGGGGGAAATGTTTTAAATGCAGTAAGAAGGGGCATTTCACAAGAGATTTCCGGAATCCCGGGAAATCCGCTGCTGCTCCAGATCATAGTTCAGCATGACTACATGATGGCAGCACGGACGAACCGGACCCAGGTGCTGAGGTCGACTGGCAAGAGTCAGTAATACAGAATGAGGATGATTTTGAGGATGTGAATAAAGAAGGTAAAAGGGAATGTGCAGGATGGGAACATGAGATAACTGATTTTTCAGAAAAAGGTGAATATCAGGTTGTTAGCCTGACAGCTCTAGCTACAACTATGCAGTTAGAAGTGCAACCGGTAATTATATTACAGGTTGAAGGGAGGGACGTAGAATTTCTATGTGACTCAGGGGTTTCTAGGACCTTATTGAAACACACTGCAGTGCCGTCTAATGTGACTACTGATGACTATGTATTAGTCAAAGCGGCCGACAGCCGCATTTATAAGGAACCGTTGTCTAAACCTTTATGGTTTACGGACCCTGAAACTAATCAAACTATTAGATTTCGGGTGATTGTCTCTCGGATTTGCCCTGTTAACTTATTAGGAAGGGATTTGATGCATGTTTTTAGAATAGCAGCAGTACCAACTGCATCAGGAATCTTGGCTAAGTGTATGACAATCCAGGATGAAATGTTGCAGGTAGGGCAAGGGGATTTACATTACTGGTATAGTAATGATCTTATTGAAACAGGACCACAAAGCGTGGCCAATGAGTTAACTAACCTAGCGTTGAGCAAATATAGTACGGCTATTCAGTTGCCAGAGGCTGCCAAACAACTACACTGTACAATGTATTACAGGAAAAATGTGGAACCTGATCCCAAGTATGAGGTACAATTTTTTAAACACAAGGTGACCAGGATCCTATTACAAAATCTTCATTGGGACAGGGCAGGGAACTCCGCAGTTACTTGTAGTCTCACAAGAGACATGCAACAACTTTTTCAAAATGCCTCAATCCCACATGTATCTGTCACTAGGGAAGAACAAACGGCATGGTATATAGTTGGGAAAAAGGTTACCGATTGGTCAAAGATGACACCGGGACAGCTGGCAGGTAAGGGGGTTCAGGTACAGAAGTTAAATTGGGTGACCCAGGTCAGACCAACGGTACATCTTCGAGAAGATCGGTTAACACAGACAGGAGGCATGCCATCCTGACCATGCTTTCTGACCCCACAAAAAGAATTAAAACTACAGTCAGTACCAAAATCCTTATGGTCCCTAGGACAGCACGACATTGGGCTAATGAAAACAGCAGGACAGGTTAAAATAACTCCAATATCCGATTTTAGACCTCATAAGCGTCAGTATCCATTAAGTAAAAAGGCAGAAGAAGGCATTTTTCCAGTGATCACGGCTCTACTGAGAGCTGGGGTTTTAATTCCATGTACAGATTCACTGTGTAACACACCCTTGTTCCCAGTAAGGAAACCGGACGGGACATGAAGAATGGTACAGGATCTGCAGGCAGTAAATGCTGCTGTAGTGCCAAGGGCTCCTATGGTCCCAGATCCATCTGTTTTGTTAAATGATATCCTTCCCATGGATAAGTATTTTTCTGTTATTGACATTAGTAACGCGTTCTTTTCTATTCCCCTACAGGAAAATAGTAGGTTTTGGTTCGCCTTTACGTTTATGAGCAAGCGGTACACATACACACGACTGCCGCAGGGATATTGTGAAAGCCCTACAATCTTTTCGCAAGAAATGTCGACAAACCTGGCACAGTTTCAACCAGAGCATGGCTGTCATCTACTATTGTACGTGGACGACATCTTACTGGCTGCACCCACGGAGGCTGTCTGTGAGTCCGAAACTATTCGGTTATTGCATTTTTTGGTGAAAGAGGGACATAAGGTAAATAAATCTAAATTACAATTTTGTAAAACTGAAGTACAGTATCTAGGCTATACCATTTCAATTGCTGGTAGACAACTAGATAACTGTAGAAAAGAAGCCATTTTACAGGCACCAATGCCCAACATAAAAAAAGAAATGATGTCATTTTTAGGAATAACAAATTTTTGTCGTAGTTGGATTCCCAACTATGCAGAGGAAGTAAGTCCACTTTCAGAACTTATTTTCGCACTTCCCATGGCAGCACATGACGCACTGCAATGGACGGATAAGGCAATACAGGCATTTACTAGGGTAAAACAATCGATAGCAGGATCTGCAACACTTAGCTTCCCTGACTATACAAAACCCTTTGTTCAGACAGTAGATTGTAAGCAAGGCTTTATGACATCGGTTCAGTTGCAAACCTATGGAAATAAGTTGAGACCATTAGCTTTTTATTCTAGTAATTTGGACACAGCAGCACGATCATTGCCACACTGTGTACAGGCAGTAGTCACAGCCGCACAGGCTGTGCAAGCGTCTGCAACCCTAGTTTTGTTTCATGATCTTACCTTACGAGTACCGCACTCTGTCGCGGTAATACTACTACAGGATAAAGTTACCTTTCTCTCTCCTAGCAGACACTTATCCTGCATGATAACACTACTATCACAACCACACATGACCATTGAGCGATGCACCACTCTTAATCCAGCCACGCTGTTACCTACAGCTGACGATGGTGCCCCTCACGTGTGTTTAGATTTAATACACTCTAATGTCTTACCTAGACCAGACCTTAAGCACCAACCTTTGGCAAATTCAGATTGGACCCTGTTTGTAGATGGGTCAGCACGTAAGAACGAGGCAGGTATCACACAAGTGGGGTATGCAGTCACAACTGAGACTAAGGTACTGGAGGCAAAACCCCTCCCCAGGAACCTGTCCGCAAAGCGGCTGAATAGATTGCTTTGTCCAGAGCATGCACCATCTCCAAGGATAAGGCAGTTACTATCTACACAGATAGTCAGTATGCTTTTTCCACGGTCCATGTCTTTGCACAGCAATGGAAAAATAGGGGAATGGTTACGGCCTCAGGAAAGGAAATAACCCACAAGGATTTAATCCTTAGCCTCTTACAAGCTGTCCAACTGCCACGGGGACTGGCCATCTGTAAGTGCGCAGCGCACACGAATGCCAAGGATCCGGTATCACTTGGAAATGCACTGGCTGACAAAACTGCAAAAAGTATAGCCTTAACCTCTACCTTTGCACTCGAGACCACACAGAAGGAACTTCACCCTACAGATAAATTTGATTTACAAACTTTACAGGTAATGTAGGAACTTAGTACAGTTCAGGAAAAACAGCGATGGATTAAATATGGGGCTATTCAAAAGCAGGGAGTTTTTGTAGGTCCAAATGATAAGTATGTCTTGCCAACAAACCTTTTTAGGTATGCCTCATTAGTGACGCATGGCCCATCGCATCTGGGCCCTGCTGCTATGGTTCAAATGATCCAGCAAATTTTCTGGACCAAGGGCTTTATAGCATACGCTAAACGATTTTGTTTATCGTGCTTGCTTTGTGCACGATACCATGGTGGTGGGGTGTGGATCACCCCAGCAGCTTTTCCGCTGCCTCCGTATCCATTTCACACAATCTGCATGGATTTTATTGAACTAACTCCTGTTCAACAGAAGCGATTTGTGTTAGTCATTATTGACGCTTTTACAAAATGGGTTGAAGCTTTTCCGGTAGCACACCCAGATGCACTATCGGTAGCCAAGGCCCTTACAAATAACATTATCCCTCATTTTGGGCTACCTACATGCATCTATTCTGATAATGGCACACATTTCGTGAACCAAGTTATTCAAAAGCTGGCCGCCGTTTTTCAGATCGAGTTAAAACATCACTGTGCCTACCACCCACAGTCAGCAGGGTTGGTTGAACACCATAATGGCATTCTCAAAGGCAAGTTATGTAAACTCATGGCTGAGACACATCAGTCTTGGATAAACTGCTTACCTCTGGCACTCCTGTCCATGCGTACCACTCCCACCTCAAAAGGGGTCACACCATTTGAACTATTTTATGGGAGACCTTATTACGTCCCGCAGTGGCAAAATCCTTTGCCTACGGAACGTGAGGGGGGTGAAGAGATAGCAGATTACATGAGGAAATTGCTGACCAGGACTAACACCTCTTTAACGAATGATTGCTTTTCAGATCAGAAGAACAACAAGAATCCTGGAAGTGGAACCGGGAAATTGGGTCTGGATTAAAATTGTCAAGAGGAAAAACTGGGCCTCGCCTAAGTGGGAAGGTCCATACCAGGTTTTGATAGCAACACCTACAGCAGTCCGAATAAAAGAAAAAAACATTGTGGATCCATCTGACACACTGTAAACTGGTAAAACAGTTTGAACTGGACAAAAACTTGAGTTCCCCTGAGGAACACTGATTAGTAGTAATCTTGTTTTATATGAATATCTGACTATTGTAGCAATGCAGAGAAATACCGGAAGGGAGCAGCCTTTCCCACAAAAGCATTCCAAAATAATTTTGTTGTTAATAAGTGTGATTGTTACTTTTCTGTTTTGGCCGTTTTTATTTTCAAACAAGACTAGCCAAGTAAAGAGAGACGAGAATACGGCTTGGCATCCGCCTTTCAATACATATCAAGCTATTAAGTATGCATATGCTCTATCTTTTAATGTTTCAAATTGTTGGATATGCACGGCTATCCCTACTGTACATGGTGGTCTAATGTTAGGTACAGTCCCTTTGGGGGCAAATGATACATGGACTAATTTACTATTTGAAACTTCAAATGTAGCCTTAAAGGACAAAATAGCATTACCCCTCATGGGTCGCCAGAATGGAACTGTATGTTTTCAAAGAATGGGCAAGATTAAGGTTGGATGGAGTCAGTGTAATGTAACCATAATTCATAACTGTACAATAGATGGGCACTGTGCAATGAGTTTCAAGCCTATAAGAGTGCTTGTTAATAGTACAGGGCTTATTAATGGCACAAGTTTCTTTGAAAAAATGTTATCTGTGTATGACCTTTTGTTTAAAGGGCTGCAAGACAAAGGAAATCACTCTGTTCCAGTCAATATTACACTTAAAGTAAATGATTGTTATTTTATCTGTGGTAGAAAAGCATACAAATGGTTACCAAGGAATTGGTCAGGCAGTTGTTTTTTGGGTTATTTAGCACCAGCTATAAGACAAACATTTTCTCTTCCCCAAGGTAAAATACGAAATGTACGTGCTGTTAATAAACCTGTTAATCCCGTAGGTAACGTTGATGCATCCTGGATCTATCACCACGATTTGGCCCATAGTAGCAGCAAGGAGCTATCACACATGGACTTGGGCGATGATGTTATTTCCTGGGCTGGTATTCTTCCAGCTTATGGGACAGTAAAATCCATTTGGGAGCTCAAAAAACTGCCAAAATTATTAGAAACTCTGAGCAATGCAACTTTTTCTGCGCTAGAATTGGTGACAGATGAGTTAACTGCAATGAGGACTGTAGTGTTGCAGAATCGTATGGCACTCGATTTCACCCTAGCGGCGAAAGGAGGTACTTGCGCTCTTATCCAGGAGGAGTGTTGTTCGTTCATCCCAGATAACGAACACGACATTGACAGTCATCTAGAGATCCTACAACAAGTTTCTGAACTTACAAAACCAGGACAGAATCCATTAACTGACTTTTTCCAAAATTGGTTTGGAAATTGGGGAACAGTACTTATGAATGTCTTAATTGCTATATGTGTTGGTGCCATTATATTCCTACTGTTGGGTTGTTGCTGCATTCCTTGCATCCGAATGATAATATCAAATGTATTGTCTGCCAATGTAACTAAAGCTTATTATTCTGAATATACAGAACACGAGTCATGCGAAAAACTGTATGAATAAAATGTATTACTGATGATACAAAGTGTTGTTAGGGGGGAAATGTAGTAAGAATCTTTGTGTTCAACATCTTTGTATCATGTATAGTAAGGGTTAAAATGTGAAACTGCATTGCCTGCAAAGAAATAAGCTAAAATAAGTTGTTTTTCTTGTAAAGAATTTGCTGACTAAAGAGGAATGCACAGATGATACCTTGATCCAGGCACAAGCTTATCTTGTGCCTGACCTCTGACCATCTAAGGCTCCAGGATGTGAATTATAGCCTTGAGTGAAATTCCTTGTCTAGTAACCAGCCACTGTGTACGTGCAGGGAAGGGTATAAAAACCCATGTGAGTTGTACAGAATTTAGACTGCTGACATACCATGTACTTTGTAGCATGTCTCCATGCATGTAAAATAAACCTTTTTGCTTATTTTTATCTGCGTGATTCTTCCAGTATATGTTAAGAGTATTAAAATCTTTTGACATATAGATATTTCAAGAAATAAGAGCTGGATACTTTAAAAAAAAGTGGGACTACAGTTGAACAGAGAAAAAAGTAAAGGCATAGGTGAGGTAATTGGTCAAAAATTGAGTTACTTGGAATACTGATTAGTGAAGTGGAAGAAGTGGATAAACAGTAGGAGTCAGTGATGGAAAAAAAAGATTAAGTGCTTTCTGGAAAATATTTAGGTCATCATTTTAAAAAAAGCATGTTTGATTCTTTATTTTAGGTAGGTTACATTATATAGGAAGCATATATATTTGCCCAAATGAAAAAGGACCAGAAATAAAACAGTTGGTGTTTAGTGTCATATGGGGATCAAGACTGAACCCAGTAAAAAGGGAGATTCGGTATCTGGAAGAAGAAAAAGGAGGGTTAGGATTAACAGATCCTATTGTGTATAGGGCATCTTTGCACTTTTGCTGGGTAATAAAATATAGACAGATCTAGAGATTGATTGATAGAAAAATAGCTTTATTGCAATCATTTTTGAAATTAAATATGATGTTTTTGGGAATACGATGAAAGCAGGAAAAATGGAAAAATATTTATAAATAAAGAAGTTAAAGAATACCAGAAAAAAATATTATGGAAAGTAAATACTGAAGAACAAGAAAAAATAGGAAACAATGTTATCGTTTGGTACTGTATAACTTTTATTTTATTAATCCTTGAGAAGAATTGAGAAATGAGGTAGCTAAGGCAGCAAGGAAAAGAAGGGTTTGAATCTTTCTACTGCCATTTGTGTACTGTGTGACTTTAAGTAAGTCACTTAACCAGGCAGTGCTCCTGGGTTGCCCCTTTATCTGGTTATTTCTGAACAATAAGAGCAGAGCCAGCTTACAGTCAAATGTAGGCAGAGTAATGAACCAAACTATTTAACTCAACACAGTGCATTTCACACCTTTGTGCCTGCAAAACAAGTTAAATTAAAAATACATTCATAGTTAATATTTTAACATTAGACTCCTGTGCTTCATGCTGTGCAGTTTATTCACAGACAAATATTTTTACTGCCAGCAGTCAACAAAACAAGAAAACTACAGATCATACCCAAAGAATATGGCTAATATGATGAAGCCACTATTTACTACAATCCATCCTTTACACCATGGCTATGGCGAGATGCAGGATATACCCACAAACACAAACACACAGATGTGATCATCAGTTACAGCTCCTTGTATAACTGCATGCATTCAGGTGTTTGATTGAAATAAAAGGAATAAACAAATACATAATGACTGAGGAGTGTATTTCAGTTCACTACTGAGAGCGCCATTCAGTGCAGCCCACTGCACACCTCCCATGCTCTGTCAAACTTTTAATTCAAAAATCAGTGACAAAAACCATCAATCAGGAACAGGTTTGAAATCCCGCTCTTACAAACTTAGAAAGTTGTATTAGCAGGTATTTTCTGAAGAACTCACATGCCTGACATGGTTTAGTGGCTGTAAACCACAACAATTTTTCAGAAATATATGTATTTTATAAGGAACAGACCAAAATAATTTTCAATTTCTTTGCTCAAGAATTCTGGACAAAATCAAAAATACCTATGTTGGGGTGAGTCCCCTAAATGGAAATATTTAAAATCCTATTTTATCTATTTGTTAACCAGGTAAACACACTAGAAAATGTGTCCTTTTTAGGGGTGACTCAGAAGTGCTGTCTGAGTGACTTGCCCACAGTCACATCATAGGCAAATCCTTTTCAACATGAACAGAACATGTTGTAGGGATAGATTTGTATTACACAGAGTACCACTTCTTTGCAATCATCTTCCTCTTTGCATTAAGTAAAGTATTTCTCTTACACTACTTAAGCATAACCTGGATGAATGGATAGGTAACTGCACATTCACCCTAGTTTATCACCCTTATGCCTCATGGGTATGGTTAACATGTAAATGTTCAGCGCATCTTTGGGTTACTCATACTTAAAATAAAAGGCCTAAAACGTCATGGGAATGTACGGCTAAGCTTCTGAAGATCCATATGGATCAATAGCCTAGTAAGTATCTGTGAGCCTACAAAGGTGGGAAGATTCATACCCTGTACTGTTGACTACAGGAAGCAATTCATTAACAGCTAAGAGCCTTAAGTGCCAGACAACTCAAATTCACTTAAGGTTAACAGAACTACAACAGGTGTTGTATGGATGTGCATTTTTCAAACAGTGAGAACTATAATGACTGATTTATCAAAAAAAAAGGAGTGGCGCAATGGTGCAGTGGCTAATGTCACCTCACAGCAAGAGATTCTCTGGTTCAATTCTTGGCTGGGGTGCCTTTTGTGCACAGTTTGCACATTCTCCCTGCATTCACATGGGTTTCCTCTGGGTACTCCGATTTCCTCCCACAATCCAAAGACATGCATCTGGAGCGTTTCTCCCCAGGCCTCTGCTGAAAATAGGCTCTGTCCTAGTTGGACTTTCCTGGTCAACAAATGACAAATAAATAAAATAAATAAAAGAAGCTAAGGGGGGGTTATAGAAATTGGTGTGCTGGATTACAGCTCCAAGCTCATAATGAGATACCTTTAGGATACAGGGTTTCATTCTTTCTACCACCAATGGTGAGCAATTCACTTAACAAGAAACCCCTAAGAGGAGCATTGTGAGCACACACACACACACACACACACACACACACACACACACACACACACACACACACACACACACACACACACACACACACACACACACACACACACACACACACACACACACACACACACACACACACACACGACTATGTAAAAAAGCTGTAAAAGAGACATCATATACACTTCCTCCAAACTGCTGCTTAATACTGTACATCTTCTAATTGCATAAAAATGTAGTGAAGACACCACAGCTGCTTAATGTAGTAGCATAATTCCCCACTGCTTAAAAAGATATTTGGGAATCTTTTAAAAGGCCTGTGCTGCAAGCTGACATAAGAACACACTTGCAGAGTGAACAGTACTCAGACAGGATAGATGACTTTTTGCTATCCCAGGGACTAGGGCACCCAAGGGGACACATACTTTCATGGGGGTGGCATGTGCCCCATGTGTTCTCTTTTAACACTGCCCCTGCCAGTGCTAAATGTCAAGTCATACAGTAGGAAAAGTTTTCATATTTGCAATACTCAAACTCAGAAGACAGAATGTATGGATATTTTCTGTGTTCAGGCCTCCCTCAGTATTTGTGATGCACAGTTATGCCAAAACAGGTCCCAAATATGTGAAAATAAGAAATAAGATGCTGCATAGTTGAGGACTGTACAGATTTCTCCAGCTATACCGACATCATCTTGCCTATCCCAAATATTCTACACTATTATTATACAAATGCCTTTGCTTTAGGGTATGCTTTCAGTACTGTGCCACTTGGACTAATGGATTACGTATCATCTGCTATGGATCAAGTTTTCTGTATTGCAGCAATACACGTGGACTACAGCAAATCCTTTGATGCATTCACACCCTCTCTCCAAATGCAACACATCTGATGCTGGAACATTGTCTTGGCTACTTGGACACACAAACTACAGTCACTATTGTACTACAGGTGTCCACGTTTGGACCTTACCCTGTCATAATCTTTTCAAGTAACAGTGGAAAGGATATTGTGAATACTGCACTAATGCAATGCACAGATTACTGTACCTTGTTTTACAGTACATCTAATATGCTTTCACATAAGGAAACCTTGCAGTGGGTATTTGGCAGGTTAAAACAATTCAATTTGATATTAAATGAGAGACAAAAACAAAGCTAATAAATTTTCAGGAGGCACAGTGGGACTGCAGATAATAGGACTCAGGAAACTAAGATAAAAGCTGAATCTTGACTTATCAAAGAGGTCATTTGCTGGAAGTGCCTTGGCTTCATCACCTATCAGAAACTACATTTACATGAATGTGCGCACTCCTAAGTGACCCTATTAAACCAAAAATGATCATCCCAATACAAGAAAATGTATTCCATTAACAGTTTTGTTGCTTAAACTCCCCCATGGTACTGCCATGTTTGGACAACTGCCAAATACACAATCGTGAAATAGCAGCAGCAGAATTCCCATCATGCTCTTCATTCTCACATATAATAGCTGATACCATCAGTTATTTTTATTTTTCAAGCTCATATTTGAAAAACAAAGAATTAAACATTCATATCTGAGCAAATGAGCTGCAGGATGCTAGAAGGACCACATCAGGGCTATAACACTTATACATTCTCTCAATCTGCCTTAGGAATAATGACAGTAGGGTAACAGGAAATCACATTCAAACTGCATCTGAGGACCTGATATATGCACTGTTTAAGAGAGAGGAAGCAAAGAGTGAACATTCTGGAAGCTTCAGCTTCTTGTGTAGGGAAAACAGGCCAGATTAGTGAAGCATCTTTAAACGTGATAGCAATCAACATGCAAGAAGTGATTGAAAATAAATGAGGAAGGATTATGTGGGGTCCAATTTGTGTACCTCCAGGACAGTATTGAGGTGGAAGTCCTCACCATAGGAAGTGGTCTGCTGAGGTAAGTTGACAGCTTTAAAGGAAACATTCAAATTATAGCAGGACAAGTAACAAATACTGGATGATTTGATAAGATGAAAGAGACAATGCCATATACTGTGGAGTGCACCAGAAAAAAGTATTTCACTGAACAGGCTGTCATATTAGTTACTCGGTATGTTAGTGCCACTTCTTATAACCAGATTAAGTCTGCTTGCAGGCCAGGACTCTTGCACGATAGACATGTTGTTATGCTTCCAGTTTCTACTTATAAATGCAATTAAATTGAAGGTCAAAACAGCAAATAGCGTAGTAAAGAAATAATTGGAAACATTCACAAAACTACATCCTGATGTACTAAATGCTGTACTGTATTAGGGCAACAGCAGAAACACTTTTGCCTACTTGTGCAAATATGATTAGGTTTATCATTCAATATGGGCAAAATGCTTTTATTTTTTGCTGTCTGTAGCATAGAACATTCACTCTATTACTGGGAGACACTTTTTGAGAACAAACCACTTGTTTTTCTATAACCATTTCAGAACTAATATAATACTAACCAGTAAAACAGCAGTACACTGACTCAAGAAAAAAATAATACAAAAACCTACACATTTTAATGGCTCTGCCCCAAGCTGTGCAGCACTGAATGGTTACCAACTACACTTTACTTCCTTCCCTCACTCACACACGCACACACACACACACACACACACACACACACACACACACACAACATTGCTTAATGGTAAACACTTCTGATAATCTGAACTGACATACAACTTGGCAGGCTTGTCTCATGGAATCAATAAACAAACAGCAATGTTGCCAGCAGAAATGCCAAAGTGCAACTAAAAAAAAAAAACATTACCTTGCAGACAAACTGTGATGGAAAACTTTAATTTGTTTCATTAAGTGTTTTCATCACATAACAGATCTGTCAGAACTAAAATATGTAACTCAACACACTGCTTAAATTTTAAAAAGTCAAATGATACAAGGTCACATGACCTACTCCATAAAATACACAATTAGTTGCATTTTAATATTGATCTAGCTTTAAAACATTTTATATTGACTGTTTCATTCAAGCTTGACATGTTATCAGCCTGCAAAACAGCTGCCAAGTAGTTTGTCTAAATTCAAGCTTATTTACAAAGCTTTCTTCTCTCAAATACTTGATTTTATGACCTAATACAAAAAAGTAATTTTTTTTCATTCAATTAATTTTTACTGTGCTTATAAAGCATATTGTTGCTATTTTATCTTTTAATTACATAAACATGTTCTAAAATTCTTTGTAGCAACATTCTGGAGGTCAAACCCAATAGAATGATTCACAAACTGAGCATGCAAGTAATAAACCACCCCTTGGAAATTTCAATTATAGTATGTTTTTGGATGTCAGACTCTTGGGGCATATGAAACAAATCTGGATGTGACTCTTCCAAAATGTATCTACATGCTTTGCATTGCCCACACTTAAAGGTACCATTAGACATGTGCATTATGGTATTTAGGAAGATTTTTTGTTCAGCAGGGGTTTCAAATTTGTTGATCTTTTCGAGAGAAAATATAATTTCAACACTATTATTTCTACTTTGTTTTGACTTTCTAAACAAAATTCTCCATTTGTAAATCCAAAATATATCTAATGACTGGACTGCCTGTAGACATGCCTAAAATAAAAACCCTGGAGTTATTTTTTTTCCTGCATCCTCTGTTGCCATTCTAGTTATTAAAATTGCAGGAAACTGCTGGTTACGTTTATATAAATTTCATCTGCATGACTGCTTCTTGTCATGCCCTCTATATGCAGATAACCGAGTAATGTGCTGCAACACCTGCCTGAATAAATAATCCCTTGTGGTTAGCCTTGATGCCTTAATCATATGTCCTTTATGAATATCTGGCATCATGAACTGTGGATGGTTGTTTGAAAAATAAATATAAGTATTAGTCAAATAGGGCTTCCTGAAGATTTTACTGCAAATTAGCCTATTCTCATAATCCATTTTTAGGTTAATATCTAAAAAATTATTTTATCACTACAATCACCCAAGGTAAAACTTATAAAGTGCGTAGCTCTATTCACCCATTCAATCAACAATTATTTTCATTCATTGCTCCTTTCCATATAAAAACAAGTAGTCCACAATTGTTTTGAAAAAAATTCATTTTCAAAGTTAACAACACTTGGTAAAATCTCGTATCCCACCAACCGGCTTTTATTATTTATTTATTTATTTTACATTTGTTGACTGGGTTTGTCCGACTGAGCTAAGTAGCCCTTTTTCAGTGAAGGCCTGGGGAAAAAAGCTCCACATGTTCTACAGATTAACATTTACAAAGATAAGCAAACAATCAACAGCTGGTTTACAGAAAATATTCAAAGCAACATATACATGAAAAACAAGGACTTACTACAGTAAACTAATCATTATGTCTGTCAGATTTAGAATCCTACATCATTCAGAAGGACTAACAATAGTTTTGTCACCAGATGTAAAATCTTACATTATGCAGATAAGAATGTATGTAATGTACCTAGAATGTATGTATTGTGCCTAGGATAGAGAAGTTAATGTGAGACAAGGTCTAGAAAGTTAAAGAAAGTTACATAAGTTGGGAGCAGATAGAGGGTGTGTAGTTAGGGTTGATAAGCTGTTTAAGGGGGGTGGGTACAGAGAGGCAGGTCCATTGGCTTAACATGTATTCTTTAGTGGTTAGCTTGAACTGACTAAGTTGCTTGAGTGACCTGATCTCTAGTGGGAGTTTTTTCCAGGCTTTGAAAGGATTATAGCTATAGAGAATACATCCTTTCTTAGTTTTAGGTTCGTGGATTTGTAGCAGATCTAGTTTAGAGCTCCAGGGGGATCTAGCAGGTGAATAGTGGGAAATGACAGATGATAGGGTAGGACAGTAAGAAGGCTGATAAAGGATAGAGTGGATGATCTGGAGTTGAGGGAGAAGAAGCTGGTGAGGTAGCTCTAGCCAGTTAAGGTGTATGAGTGAGAGACAGTTATGTGACTTGTAAGTTTAATGGGCTGCAAATTTGGCTATCTTGTTGTAGGTAGATTCAAGTTTGGCAAGGAGTGTGGAGTTGAGGAAAGTAAGAATTTAAGAGCCATATAATAGACTGGGTAGGAGGTAAGCATAAGAGAGAGTTACTTTAGCTTCACTGGTGAGAAACCTTTTGTTGTGGTAGAGGAGCCCTAGTTTCTGATGAGTTTTCTTGATACCGTTGTTAATGTTGTTGTTGTTTGTCTTTCAGCTTTTCCCGATTAGGGGTCACCACAGCGGAACTCCGGTCTGCTAATGATCGGCAGTTGTTTTTTTTATGGTGTTGAGTTGCCAGCCTGATGCCCAACTTTCAACGAAGGCACGCCCATTCAACGCATTTCTTTCGAATGCCCACTCGACCGTGGGGAGGACATGCAGACTCCACACAGAAGGCACTCCCAACCCAAGCCGAGAATCGAATGGGAGAACTTCTTGTTGTGAGACAACAACGCTACCGCTGCACCACCATGGAATAGATCGAATTTAAGTTGGTCATCAATGATGACACCAAGGAGTTTAGTGCTAGTTTCCACCTCAATGTGTGTTATTGAGGGACAGGATTGTGAAAGTGGATTTAATGTGGTTGTAGTTTTTAGGAAGAAAACGCAATAGCTTAGTTTTTTGGGTTAAGGATAAGCTGGTTATCAGGGAGTCAGTTTTCTACTGAGTTAAAGGAAGTCTGTGTTGTAGACATGAGTTCGGCGGGAGAGTCAGCAATAGTGATGACAGTAGAGTCATCAGCGTGTTGGACCAGTGATGACTGAGGACAGGAAGAATAAAGATTAGTGAAGATGTTGAAAAGTAGTGGACCAACGATGGAACCCTGAGGGACACCCATTTTAACTGGGAGAGGAGGGAAGAATGCAGACTACCATGTCACTGCTTGAAATCTGTCAGTGAGGTAGCTGGAAAACCATGCAACAGTAGCAGGGGAGAAGTTAAGACTGGTTAATTTGTGCAGAAGGAGAGGGTGAGAGACAGTGTTGAAAGCTTTAGAGAGATTTAAGAATAGGCAGGAGACAAGTTTGTTGTTATCTCTGGGAAGGGATATGGTATTAAGGGGGTCTATATCACGTTATCACATAGCGAAAAAAATCGAACGTCATATGGTCGGCACCATATGTTCGAATTTTTCGATGTGCGAGCATGTCAACGGAGATCTCCATTACAGTGCAGAATGGGAAAATCTCCCTTTTCTACACTGTAGTGCGATCTCAGAGTTGGTATATTTAAGTAGCGGGGGTGTGGGAGGTGCAGGGGGGCTTGCACCCTGCTTAAGATGTTCGGGAGTTCATTTTTTGTTTTGTTTTTTATTACATTTTCGAACATTTACGAATTCAATCATATGGTGACGACCATATGATATTCAAACTTGTAAATGTTTGATAACGTAATATAAATGCATATTAAGGAATGATAGTAGGGCAGTAGTAGCACTATGCTTTGGTCTAAAGCCATGTTGAGTAGGTGTGAGCAGATTTTCAGAGAGTAGGTAGTGCATAACAGCAACCACCAAGCACCAAGAAACAGCAAATTGCAACCAGACAGTGATCCAAAAGTTTTATTGTAAAAAGTTCTTTTCCTCAGTAGGTAGTGCATAACTTGTTTATGTATGCATTTTTCTAGAACTTTAGAGAAAGGAGAGAGGATGGCAATTGATCTAAAATCAGTGATGTCTGAGGAGTTACCTCCTTTATGTATTGGTAGAATGAAGAAGTGTTTCCATATGGAAGGGACTTTGGATTCTGAAATGGAGCGGTTGATTAAGATAGATACAGGGAGAGCAAGAGAGTCAGCAGCTAACTGAAGGAAAAAGGAAGAAATGTTGTTGGTAGAAGCTAAGCAAGGTTTGAGTTTAGAGAGTAGGGATTTGATGTAGCTAGTGGGTACAGGTTTGAGGGAAAAAGACTTTGATGAGAGTATAGTGGGATTTGATAGAGAGTGGTTTGAAATACTATTAAAGGTAGATGAGTTGGCACTGGGATTAAATAGTTTGGATGTACAGTCAATGAAATATATGTTGAAGGTAGAGGCAGTATCTTTGAAAGTCTTATCAGGACAAGGATCGGGGGAGCACCAGTATGTAGTATGTGGTTTAATGAGTTCCAGAATTTTTTGGGATTAGATTTCAAGGCTGAGGGTGGATTATAATAGAAGTCTCTTTTATCTTTATTAATACACTTTTTGGTCTGATTTCTAAGTTCTTGGAATTTAGCGAGTCTGCAGGGAGCTTTGTTTTGGTCCATGTTTTCCATGCTTTGTCTCCATTTTTCATTAGGATGCGAGTGAAATTTGATAGCCATGGAGATATATTAGATTTAATACGGACTGTGCAAAGTGGGGCAAGTGAGTCAAGAATACTGAGAAAGGTGGAGTTGAAAGACAGGATAGCATTGTCAAGGGGGAGTTGGGTAAGGAAATTCCAGTTAACCTTAGAGAGGAGATTTAAAGGTGTCTGGGTGGAAGTTAGTAAGCTTGCGGCATGTGATAAATCTATGCTGTTTAGTAAAGTGAGGGCTATATCTAAGTACTTTTATTGGGGAGTGATCACTTAGTGTGTTGGGAAGGGTTTCAGGATTGTGATATTTAGGGGGATAAGAGACTAGAATCCAGTCGATAAAGGTGCTGTGTGTATGAGAGTTGTTGGTGTGGGTGGCATCAGTGATAACTTGAGTAAAGCTGTACAAGTTAATGTGCAAGAAAGAATTTGGGGTACAGAGAGTTAACCAATTGATATTGACATCACCAAGAATAATGGTTTCATTAGGAATATGTTGAGAGAATTATGAAAGTATGTTTTCCAGCAGGGGTAAGTTATCCCCGGGGAAACGTAGATTGCTACTATTGTGATAGTGGTATGGGTGTTAAGTACAAGGCTGGCTGTCAGTATTTCAGCAGGGGAAAAGGACGGGATAGTTTTATTAGGAGTTGTCAGGGTAAGGTGGTTAGAGTAAACAATGGCAACTCCACCACCCTTTTTCTTTTGGCGGTCAAGGCACAGTGTACTATAGCCAGGAGGGAGAAAGTCTTTGTCACGGTGTTGGGGTTTTAGCCAAGTTTTTGTTAGGGTGATAACATCAGGGGTGTAGCTTGTGATCCAAGCATGAAGCTCACTAACCTTATTTAATACACTTTTAGTGTTTATTTAGTAAAAGGAGATTTGTTTAGGGGGGCAGAGGCATATAGGTTAGTGGGACTACAGTTATAGGTGGAGTTGTGTTGTGTGGGGCCTGGATTGGGATGAATATCTCCTGCAAGTAGAAGAACATTAGGGTAGTAGTGGCAGTTATGTTTGTATAAGTTAACAATAAAATATTTTGTTTTATTTTTAGGGAATGTGGTGTAGGTGGGGGGAATTTTGATTTTAGGAAGAGGAGTTTCAGTAGAAAAGATAGAAGCAAAAATAGCAAATGAATGATAAGGAGATGTGGTATCCTTAGTATTAGGTATTGTAGGAACTTTGAGAACAGGAAATAACTAGATATTAAGGGAGGTGAGAGTGTGAAGGAGGAGTAATGGAGGTAGTACAAGAAAAATAGTAGAGAAGGGCATGATTGGTAAGATTATTGAGTGATAGAGTACTGAAATTGGTGATTGGGGAGTAAGTAGTAGGCTTATTTTGCAAGTAGGTATTTGTGTGTGTTGCTTAGGTGATGTTTGAGTGTGGGGGGGTAGGAGTAATGTGGGTAGTGGAAGGAGAAGTAATAGTCTGCAAGTGTAGTGTGGGAAAGGGGAGGGATTAGTTATGGTTTGTGTGGAGAACAGGAAGGGGAAGTAGGGTGCAGAGTGGGCGTTAACAATGGTTAGGTATAAAGGAAATGATATGGGGGTGAGCCCAAGTGTAGTGAAGGTGAACGGAGTGGGGCTACATGCATGAGAAGGCTCAAAAAACAATCAGTAGCTATTTGTCTGTTAGGAAATGTTGCTAGCAAGCTCTTTAAGGATGAGTAGAACTAAGGGAATTGGGACTGAAGTAAAGTTTTTTTTTTTTTGGAATAGTTTTAACCTTAGACTCTGGAGCTCACCTGTTTACATACAGAGGGAATAAGGATCTTATATAATTAGTAGAGTATGTTGCTATGTAGTGGTGACTTGATTAAAGCTCTCCAAGTTGGAATCTGAATGGAGCTCAATGCAGCTGTACTCACCTCACAATGATAGTCACAAAGTAAAAGAAAATTGTTAAAAACAATTCAATGACATTCACCTAATGTGAGCAGAAAGTGAATAGCACAGTTTTAGGAGAAATGGAGACAAACTGGAAGAGAGTAGAGGGTATTAGTTAGAAAGTGATGCAAGGATTATCAGAAGACAGAGAGTGGGTACAGGAAATGGTACAGTAAGTAGATACAGAGGTAAATGTCAAGGGAAGAGGAAAGAATCACAAAGAATAGGAAACGGTGTCTAGGCAGATCATGATAGACAAATTTAACAACGTACTAAGTCTAATAGGTTAAAGTAGCACTATAGTTATATAAGATACTGGTTAGAATGTGTAAGAAATGCTGAGTTTCTGCTTTTCAAATACCAAATAAACAAACAACTATATGTTTCTGCTTACAAATACCAAATATGTTTCTGCTTACAAAACCAGTTAGAACTGTAGTTAGGTGAGATGCAGGTTAGAGTTTGCAACAAACACTGTTTCTGCTTTTCAGATACCAAATAAACAAACTGTTTGTTTCTCTTTACTGATAGTAGGTATGTTTCTGCTAATACCAATTAGAACTGTAGTTGGGTAAGATATTGGCTAGAATTTGTAACACATGCTGTGTTTCTGCTGTTTGTATACAAAATAAACTGCAACTTTATGTTTCTGCTTACTAATGCTAAATGCAGAATACTGTGAAGCAGATATCAATAAAGGAAATGTCTATGAAGCCACTCCAGCTTCCTAAGTAAGTTTAGATATGTAAGTATGCATATACACACTGGAGTAATCACCAAGCTCTACATATATAATCATCAGTAAAAAAAGCATCACAGTTTTGTCAGACGTTACACAATAAATGTAGCACTAATATAGAACAGCATAAAATCCCTGTAAATTATGACAGCAAACAGAACTAAAGAGGCATATGCATATAAAAAGGAAAAAAAAAAGACTTACAGTGAGCACAGACAGCAGACTAAGGGAAGCTCCTGCAGGGTGGGACTATACTACATTTTAAAGATGGCTCCCACAGGAGTGGGTATTGCTATAGCCTACTATGATAATGGCTCGGGGGAGGGGGAGTAGCAATTATCAGTGTGAGATTGGGTGGGTAGAACTGGTTACAGAGCAAGCCCCAGCAGGAGGGAGTCCAAAAAGAAAAGAAAAAAAAATGACCAGTGCTTCTAATCTGTCAGCAAAATTTCCCATCAAAAAATGATATATTCTTAAGTAATAATTTCATTAAAATACATAAAGTGTTAATAGTCTTAATAAAATGTGTTACATATCTAATATAATCAAAGCTTGCTTTTTGCAGAACAGATGCAAAAATGAAACTAATATCTACAGTAAACATAAAAGTTTCATTCCCTTTTGTAGGATACTTTCATGGTTTGGCAAGAAAGTCCCATGTATCTTTAATGAAAAAATTTAAACTTCATACTATAGGGCTTATAATACCATCTATATAGATAGTAATACATTCTGTAATGTTTTCTTGGGCCTAAAGAAGCAGTTTAACAGGGGGCTGGATATTGGCAGCACACAGCGGTGTGCTAAAGTGGTGGTACATGGATTTGTGTTCATGGAACCAGGAGACACATAAAATCTTCTGGATGACGAATTCATCTCTAACTTTACTACTCCTCAACACAGCAATCCTCCCCAAGAAATGCCATCTATCATAGCCCCTCCAACTATCAGTAGGGAGCAGGTCTTAAAGGCTCTCCCTAAGGCCAAGAGGACAGCTTCAATGGGCCCTGATAATATCCTAGGATGCCACTTAAATATCCTGAAATATCACCTATCATGGCCACTGGAGCCATTATTCAACTATAGCCTTTGAATAGGTTTTTTGCCACATAAATGGAGGACTATAATGGTCATCTCTCTGCACAAAGGATCCCAGGAACTACAGACCAATTAGTCTAACTAGTCTCATATGCAAAGCCATGGAAAGAATTATCATGTACATGATTAACAATGACATGGGAAGCCTTCAAACACCACAGCCAACCCAGTTTGGTTTCATCAAAGGCAGGTCATGCCTACTGAACCTGGTGGAATCATTGAGATGGTAACCAAGGCAACGGATGGGGGCAAAATAGAGCATACTGCCTATGTTGACCTAGCTAAGGTATTTGATACAATACCTCACTCATCCACTGTGAATAAACTCATGGAATTAGGCATAACTCCCCTATGTAACCCACTAGATAGCCAGCTGGCTCAAAGATAAGACACTGGAGGTTAGGATAGGAGAGACCACCTCCAGAAAGAGGATGATCAGTGGAGTCTACCAGTGGAGTCTCCCAGCACTCTGTGCTGGGTCCACTCCTCTTTGCCTATTTCTTAGAAGTTATAGGATCATAGGATCACAGCAGATTACTAGGCTGTCAACCCGGAAGTCATTTCAAGCGTAGCCGTTTCATTCCAATTTAATATCATAGAAATGTTAGTTAATACCCAAGACTGCATTTAGTAATTCCAGGTAAGAATTTACAGTGCCCTATCCACTCATCCAAGTTCCTTTTGAACAGTGTCATAGAGGTGCTCTGTTTCACATGAACAGGTAGCCTATTGCAAGGACATGACAGTTGCTGGGAGATAAATCTGTCCCTCCAGCATTTTCTATTTAAATCACTAATCCATATTTAGGTCCCTGGAATGGGTGGCCCTAGTCCCGTTTAATTTACAGATATGCATCAAGTTCATTAGGCTTGGATCTGAGATCGCTCAGTAAGCCAGGCATAAGTCTCCCCTAAGAAGTCTATATGATACAGAGTAAAGTGACAGGGACTTTAGTCAGTTTGTGCACGGCATGTTCCAGAGTCTCTTGATCTTCTTTGTTAGAAACCTGCCAGGTCTCTCCAATTGCTGCAGCTGAGGTGCTTTATATGGTACATACTGAACAGGGTGATATACTCAATTATGGGCTGGATTAGTGCTGAGTATAGAGGGGATACAACCTCTTTTGCTCCTGAGGTGATGCCTTTACTAATCAAGTGTGCTAAGTAGAATGCCTTCCTTACTACGGTAGACACATGGTGGTCGAAGTTAAGGTTGCAGTTTACTTACAAACTCAAGTTCTTTACCACTTTGTGGGTACTTGGGGCATTGCTGTTGATTTGATAGTGTGAAGGGACATTATTTGCACCAAAGGGAAAGATGATGCATTTCTTTGCATTCAGTTTGAGACCATGACTAAGACACCAGTTGTTGGTCTTCTTAAGACCCTCCTTAAGTATACTGACATAATTTGGAGATTCAATAATTGCATCCAGTTTGCAGTCATCTGCAAACTTGGTCAGCCACAACTCCTTACTTTTGACCTGAACTTCTCAGAAGTATATACCAAACAGTAGTGGGCACTGACCCCTGTGGCACCCTGCTTGTAACAGGTCTGCTGGTTGATGTGGGGTCACCCACTTGGATAGCGTGTATCCGGTTTGTGAGCCATTTAGCAACCCATCTAACAACAAAAGGCTTTACATTCAGTTTGCTAAGTTTATTGGTAATGCCTGAAGTGTGGGATTGTGTTGAAAGCCTTTGCCAAGTCAAGGAATGCTGTGTGCACAGATTTGCCTTCATCGATGGCCCTAGTGGCATTTTCGAAAAAATCCTCAAGATTTAACAGGCAGAGGGTTTTGAAGGTCAACTATGTCTTTATTTATGAGGTCTGTAATGTAATAAGTAATACATAATACGTTCCATGGCTTTACAGATGAAGCTGGTCAGGCTTATGGGTGTGTAATTCCCCGGGTCGTTTGCTACGCCACCTTTGTGGAGGGGAATAACTGTTGCTGTTCTCCATTTAGCAGGAACAAAGCATGTGATTAGACTATGAAAATGGTACATAACGGTGGTGCTAATTCATGTTTTAACTTATTTTGGAGACAGCCTTTAATGCTGTCTGGTCCCATAGAGGCTGTGTTTTTTGCCTTGGACAAGGCTTTGATGACCTGTTCTTCAGATATGTAGGGTTGGGGGGGGGGGGGTTGGGCAAAGTTTGAGATAAATTTGGAGGGAATGGGGGGTGAAATTTTCACCAAACCTATCCAATAGCAGGTTTGCTATCTCTGTCGGGTCAGTGTGTGTGATACCATTGGTCACTAGTTCTGCACATGCTTGGGTCCTACCTTTTAGGGTACATACTTAGCTTTTATAGGCCTTATGGTTATCCTTTGCTGTGCTAGCTAAGATTTTCTCAAAGAGGCCCTTAGAGGATTTGAGAAGTTGTCTTATTTGCCTGTTGAGGCTGAGTAGGGTGCTTTTCCATTGTTGGGGTCTCACCCTTGTTTTCATGGACAGCAACTCCCTGCATTTATTGTAAAGTTTATTGATGCTGGATATCCACCATTGCCGCTTGTTTTTACTTGAGGCTCTCACTTTGATTCTTTCTGGTACAGCCGAGTCTATAGAGTTATGCAAGTGATTATACAGGGCTTTAGTGTAAGATTTGGTGTAGTTACCACTTCCAGCTGGAAGTGGGGCTCAGAATGCATTTATACCTTCACTTAAGATGGTACAGTTTGCCTTGGTGAGGTTTTTAGTCTGATTTTTGTGAGTTATGGTGACTGATTTGTGCTCAGATTTAACTAACGAGGGTCCGAAAATTGTGGTAGCGCATCCATTTGACATATTAGTGAAGACCAGATCTAGTATGTTTGTTCCTAATGTCAGGGTATGAACAATTTTTTCCAAAGCATTTGAGTTAACAAAGTCAAGGAACTTTTGCTCTAGTGGGTTATGGCTAGCGTAGGTTTCCCAGTTGTTGGTGGAATAACTGCAATCCCCTATAACCTGAGTGTTTGGTATTCCTTGGATTGTCTCCAGTTTGGTCAAGTAGGCTTCATGTGCATCATGACCCATGGAGTGGGATCTATAACTGGCTATGACTTGAATGGGGGGTCTTATTCACCGTAACCTGAACTTGGAGTAACTCCATGGAGTCCAGTTTAACTAGGTGGGAGGAGAATTTATCTCTAATATAGATAGAAACACTTCCTCCTTTGGTTCTCACACATTCATTTTGTGGTCTAAAGGTGTGGAAAGCATTGTAGCCTTGCAAGGCCAGGATACTCTCTGAGGCCTTGAACCAGGTTTCTGAGACTGAGCAGACATCTACATCTTCCACTGACAGAAGTGCATCCAGGGTGTGCAGTTTTTGGTTTAAGCTCCTAGCGTTTAGCAGCATGACCCTTATTTTGTTATGACTGACAAATTTCGCATTGGTAAGTTTGTTTGAGACCTTGCCTAAAAAAGGCACTATGGGGGAGGCAAGAGCCTTTGCCAGCAGCTGAAAGCCTAGAAGTGCCAGGTGAAAACCATCTCTGGCAAAGCAGCGATGTTTGTCGATCATGGCTTCCCAGGCTGACAGGAACTGGATCCCCTTTGAATGACACCAAAAACTAAGCCAATTATTGAAATCAATAATAGTTGTTTATACTGTGGCATCATTCTAGGTGAGGGTAGTATGCTGCTCAAGGCTAGGAACATACTTGCCTGGGACATGTAGTCATAGAGCTCAATCATGTCTCTCTTCATATAGTCCAGTGAGGTACATCTCTGGTCATTCACTCAAGCATGAGCTATGACAGAGTTATAATGGTACTTGTTGCTGAGAGACCTGAGACCTGGCTGCATGCATGATCTGAGGAATCCTGGCACTGGACAGGCAGCTGATTGTGACTTTCTCCTTGTCCAACCTGGGGAGTGGGACATCCGTGTGTTTCACTATTGAGTGTCCAATGACTAGAAAATTTGTTTTTTGAGTGTTACACTTTATGGACTTGGTAGGTGAGACACTGGTGTTGCTATATGTCATGGGTTCTGTGGGAAGTGTGTTAGTTGCAGCAGTCTTGTGTTTTGGAGGTCTCTGGTGTCCCTGTAGGTTTTTTGAGACAACCTCCAATTATGTTGATTTTTGTGCTGGATGCATACTATGTGCATGTGTGGTTTTGGGTGGGTTAACAACCTCTTTCATGTTACTGTTTTGAGTGTGAGAGAGCATGGATTCAAGATTCTTGGTGTAGATATATCTCTCGCACTCTGTACTAGAGTGAGTTATTAGTACAGGGTTGTTGGTGTACATGAGGCAATTGCTAAAGTGCCTCAAGAGACCCAAGTCAACAAGGTTGGCAGGAGAAACAAGGGTGGTCCAATGTCCATAATGCTAGGTTGAAGACTGTTGTCACGGAGGGGGGAGGCTTTTCAGGATCGATTAAGGAGGAGCTCAGTGGATGGATATTTCTGTTGGTAATTTAATAGGTTTCAGTTCACTTTTTTTTTTTTTGACTGGGGAAAGTACTAAGAATGAGGGCTACAGTAATGGGCTACAGCTGTAATTAAGGGACAAACTGTTGAAGTAATCTGTCCAGCTATGGTTAGGGTTGCCACCTTTCATTGTGGCTAAAATTGGAGTAAAGCCACACCCCTCACATCACCAGTAACCCCGCCTACCCCCTCTCCCAACCATGTTCTGCCCATTTTGTGATGTCACAGTGACATCACATGATGGGGAATGCCCTCTTTTTCCATTCCTGCTGCCTGTTTTCAGATGATTTACTATGCTTTTCTGTAAAAAAGCATAATAAATCAGCCGATTTACAAACTCTGTTAGTTTCCTTTTTTAAAACAGAATACCAGAGTTTGTACAGTGTTTTCCAGACTACTGGAGAATCAGTTTGATTTCCGGATAGTCCAGAAAAAAAACAGAGGGATGGCAACCCTAGCTATGGTGCACAATTGTGTGGCAGCTATGGTGCACAATTGAGTGGCAGTGCACAATGCTGCGCTATGCACAAACAAGCAGAAACCTACTCAAATGCAGGGCTTAAATACCAGAAGCTGCAAACCTGAAAAAAACTTTAAAAAGGTTCAAAAGGACCAATGAGGATGCTTCTTCCAGGCCCTAGTCCAACCACCCTTCACCAGACAGGTTCCAATCAATACAATACTCTCAGCAGAGTGCAGAAAGGCCCCTTCCAATCCAAAATGGTCTGGAAAATATGCTCAGAACAAACAGTCACTACAAACAGACCCAGATGCAGTACACCTTTATCCGGACTATGCTACAGCTGCTAGCTACCCTAGTTTCAGAAGGAACCGCTAGAAAATGTTTAACACTGCAGAAAAATAGCAGTGAGACGCTAAAAATAAATTAAAATAGCAGATAATCAGCAAGGCGCCTCTAAAGAATGTTTTAAACAGCTAACAAATCAATTATTATAACACTGCTTGGCAGGAAAACCAGAACAAGCAGAATTGCTTTGCAACAGCAAAAAACACTAGCAAATACTTAACAAACAGTGAAAAGGCAAATGTCAAAGGCTTCTAGCTTACCAAGTCTGCAGATGATTGCAAGCTGGAAGCAGTTATAGAAACCCCTCCAAGATGTCAACATTTTACAGAAAGGTCTAACAGACAAATGATTGGTGCCAAAGCCACAGCTTAAAACTCAATGCCAATAAATGTATAACCGTACCTTTTAGGAAGTCAGCTATCACAGGAAACTTCCTCATCAATAAAACACCCCTAAAACTCGACACAGTAGTCAAAGATGTAGGGACTCATGTAGATAGTAACCTGGCTTTCAACCAGCATGCTTCTAAGGTAGCAAGAAAATCATTCTATGTCAATCAACTTATAAGTATGGTCATGGCATTCAGGTCCAAAGAAGTGATCGTGCCACTATGCTCAGCCCTGATCAGACCCATCATTGAGCATAACGCTCCCTTCAGTATGTAACTGACCAGGCACATGCAAGAAATGGAATGTCAGCAGAGGCTATTCACAAAAAATATGGTATAAACACAATGCCCTCTGCAGTTCACCTCAAAGCATTATCCATATACTCTGTTTTCTACAGGCTGCTGATAGGGAATTTGTGCCTGGCATACAAGGCATCCTTGGATCTTGTCCTGATGGACCTTTTGCATATCAGCAAAATGAACAGCCTCACGATTATTAGATCCAAGGATTTAAACTTTGCTTACAATTTAAACAGGACATGTTGGAGGGACAGGTATGTATCTCAGAGAATTCCCATTCTCTGCAATAGGCTTCCCATCCACGTGAAGCACAGCCCTTCCCTAACCCTCTTTAGACATAACCCAGAGCAGTGAATGGGAAAATGTAAATTCACCCCTGGTCTGACATCTATCTTTGATGGACAGAGATAGCAGTTAAGTCATGCTCCAACATACACCTCTTAAAGCAACCTCTAAGACAAAATAGCCTTCGGGATACATTTGAGTTACATAGTTAGGCTTATTAAGGCCCAAAAGACCATTAGCCTAGTGAATACCTATGAACCTATGATTGTGTTTGTGGATTTGGGGGATTTCAAATATCACTACAGTTCCAGTGTTTGTAACATTCAAAAAACCCACAAAAATCATTGAAGCTATTAAATAAGCCAGAAAAGCCATTCTGAATTCTTTTTTTTTTTTTTAAGTTCTGTGAATGTATAATTTCCTAGTTCTTTATATTCATTTACGTTAGATAGTAAATTTTCATATTTTATACTAGTCATTTTCTGATATCAATACAATACTCCTTCCTTTACCTGCCTTCATAGATCTTATATCTATCATTGCTCTAAGCTCTTTAAGGTCTCCGTCCTATGATTTTTTTAAAGGTTAGTGTTATCTGCATTCAAATTAAGAAATCTGCTTTCAGATTTCTTGCTCAAAGCATTTCTGATGTCTCTGTCACTTATATTTATTTACAAAAGTCTGCAAGGTAGGAATTAATGCAGGATTATAATGACTTGTTTTTGCTAAAGAGTTTTGTTTTAAAGAAGTATTATTAAAATGCATATTCCAGTTTTAATATTCTAGCACACAGTCTCAATACAGTCAAAGTTTGTTTGGTGTAAATGTAAAATTATAGGAGAGGACACTTAACTTATGCAGGTGTGAAATCAGTATTAGCTAAATAAAAATAAATACTCTGCTCTAGTTTAGAAGTTCCTCCTTGCTCATCCTGGCTCTCTTATCATGCCTCTGTTATTGTTGGCTCCTGGTACTCCAGCTCCTCAAGGCAGCTATTCTGCTGGCTGATAAGACGACAAGCTTGATCAAGACAATTAATATAAAATAACTTCTAAAATTTAAATAAGTATTAAAGTCTGAATAATTGTCATGTATCTTGTGGTGTGTATCATGTGACCTTGTTTTATATCACAAGACTTTTTAGTGTTTTTTTAGCTTTCCCGGTTAACAAAATGTTAAATAAAATAAATAAATAAATGAAGTCTGCCTATTCTATGGTAGAAGTGTTCAGTGAAATAAAGTGGTCCATTCTAGTGTGTCTGTAAGGTGTTGTTTTTCTTTAGTGTCTTGTGGAATATTTCTTTACTAACCTTAACTTCTAAAATATCCTTGTACTGAATAAAAGTTGCTTTAGGGTTGCAGACTTTGATATTTTTCTGTTTAAATGTCAATGCTTTGATCAACAAAGTAATTTCCTTAGTGATCTGCTTTGTTAAGAATTAGTATACTTTAACTGTATGTTTCCTTTTATGTTCTGTCTGGTTAAAGGGAAGACACTGGGTCATTGTTTAATGGAATTCAGGAACAGGGTTCACAGCTAGGACTCATGCTGCACAATTTCATTTCAATGACATAAAACTTTTTTTTAGAGTAATAGGTGTTTGTAAGCATTTCTCTTAATAATATGATCTACACATACATCTCAACTGTCCAGATTATTGCCTCATATTTTTGGTTTGTTCCTCATAAAATATGTGTTTTTCTGGCAAATCACTCAGAATTGAAGCTACTAAACAACGATATACGTTTGAATTTCATATCCTTCAGAAAATGCATGCTAACACAAATCCAATTATTCTAGCAACTTTCTAAGTTTAAAAGAGCAAATTTCCTGGCCTCCTCTAGGAAAATCAGATTAAAATGCCACTATGCTCCATAGGTAAATCAAACCACTCCTACCCTGATGTACAGGAGGGACAGCACCTGAAAAAGCTGGAAGAAAAAAACTCACCTTCTCTCCACAACTTAACCAAAGAACAGGTCATCCTCAATAAGAATTTTTACCAGAAGCCACTCAATAACCCACATTCCAACTCCCAAAAATGTTGGCATTCTGTAAACAAACTACTACATCCAGGTAACCCTTCATCACCCAACCCCTGCCCCAACAACTCCTCCCTAGAAACTGGCACCTTTCCTAATTCCTTCTTTATAGAATCTATCCAAAAGCTAACCAAACAAGACAATAGTATCTCCCCTAGTAACCCCACAACTTTCCTCTCAACTTCTTTCTCACTTACACTTGTCCCAACTAATTATATTAGGTCACTTCTCAGAAACTGAAACCATGCTTAACATCAGCTGACAATCTAACCCCCCCCCCCGCATTTCTGAAACATCCTGCTAATTCAATTGCTTACCCCATCTCCTTACTTATAAAAAAATCTATCCAAGGAAATACAGTCATAGGTATCTGGAAAAATTTCAGTTTTACCCCTTCACAAAGGTGGTTATTCCACTGATCCCTATAACTTCAGACCTATAGCCATCCTGTCTACACTATCTAAAATATTTGAAAAGTGTATTCACAAACAGCTCCTCAATCATCTGTTACATGAAAATCTCCTAACCCCTACCCAGCATGGATTTCGTCCTCAATATAGAACATCTTCTGCACTATTGTCTTTTATACACAATTGCTAAAGTTCAGGATGATAATAAATTAGTCTCCTATCTATTTCTCAACCTTTCTAAGGCCTTCA
This sequence comes from Protopterus annectens, assembly GCF_019279795.1. Lineage (NCBI taxonomy): Eukaryota > Metazoa > Chordata > Ceratodontiformes > Protopteridae > Protopterus > Protopterus annectens. The sequence continues at coordinate 1,495,621,197 of NC_056743.1, read as the reverse complement.
ACACTGTCTCTCATCCACTACTGCTGTCCAAGCTCACTAACCTCAATCTCTCTAACTCTACTATAAACTGGTTCAGGAGCTACCTATCAAACAATTTTCAGTCTGTCAAATGGCTATAATCCTTTTCTCCCTTCCTAACAGTAAAAACTGGGATTTCCCAAGGCTCCATTCTTGGTCCCCTTCTGTTCATCATCTTTACTAACTAGCTCTACAACTCATGTCAACTGCTGACATGACATGACAACTCCTGCTCCAACAATTTAGTCAACCTACACACCCTCACTCAACAGTCTCAACACTCTTGAAAAAATGGCTAACATCTAACTACTGCTAAACCCTAAGAAAACCAAACTCCTCTTTTTTCTACCAAAAACACTTGAACTACAAAAATCTAATTTCACAGTCACATCCTTAAACAACACAACAATCGCTGTCAAAACTCACACTGAACTTCTTGGTATGACAGCAGACGACCATCTCAAAGTTGACCTCCATATTCAAAAACCATTAAAAAAATACCAGAAATTATGCCTACTATATAGACACAAAAAAATCATATCAGACAAATCCAAACCCACCCTTGCACAGGCATTCCTACTCCCAGCTCTTTTCTATGCTACCCCTGTCCTCACTAACCTGCAATCCAACCTCATATCTAAACTGGAGCTCACATACAACAAAATTGTAAGATTTGCTGTTAATAAGCCCTGTCGATCTCACCACTGTCTATCTCTGAAAAGCCTCCAGTGGCTAGAGTTCCACCATCAACTCCTACCTCAGCTGTACCTAACTCAATCCATTCTTAACAACCCCACCTCTTACATTGCTCTATTCCCTGATCTCCCACTACACTCTAAATTGAGCTCTTCAAAGCTCACAGCAGCTCCTTCTAGAGGTATACATGTCTAAGAAAAATACTGGCAAACTCTTATACAGCCACTCCTTAGCCAACACTTGGAACAAATTACCTCTATACTTGCGTTCTATTACCAACACTAATTTCTTCAAAAATGAGCTAAAAGCCAACTTGCTTAATTCATGGTCATGTTTATGCCATGATACAACTTAAACCTCCTGCTAATTACCTAACAGCTTCCTCTAAATCTTCTTATATACTAAACTATTACTGGTCTCCCACTTTCATAGGCTAAGTTTATTTGCTTTGCATTCTGTTCTTACACTGTAGAACATTGTTGCTTAGTATTTGTACCTGTACTTGCTCATAACAATGCTGAAGTGTATCAGCTTTGTATATAATGTTTATTGTAATTTGCTTAACTGGAGCTTTTCTCCTCAGGCCTCTGCTGAAAAAGGGCTTCCTGCCCAGTCGGACTAACCCATTTAACAAATGTGAAAATAAACAAATAAAAATAAATAAATATTTAAAATTTCTCCCTATTTTTGGGCCTTTGTTTCCCATTATTTTAGACTTTGTCTAGATTTCTTGTTTTAAGAGGTTGAGTGGTATGGCTCTACGCAATAGACAAACTTGTTGCAGTATGCGACAACACTGCATTGAAGAATGGTTTAACATGCAGTTTACATTTTTCAAGTTGTAGTTAAATGCTGACTTTAGTTTTATAAAACGACATTCGTCATTAAAGCAGCAATGAAACACAAAACAAAAATTACAACAATTTTAGATCCTTCTCTGCTAATGATAAACTTTAAAGGGATGCAGTTTCTTTGCATGAAAATAAAAAAAAATATTTTTGTGTAAATTTTAAGAAGTCATATTTCTTAATGAGGCATTAAACAACTCACTGTTTATTTCTTTATGCTAGTGGTGAACCATGTGTTACTTCTGGTGAAACTAAACTCTGGGAACACCACAATTAACTACTTGCAGAACTATCTAAAGAAAAGACATTTTAACTTTATGCAAATAATTCACTATTCAAACATGGGTCTCTAAGTATCGGAGTTCCACAGGAATCTGTATTAGGATAGTTTTTTTTTCTATCTTTAACTATTTATTAATGATATAATCTCTGAACTCCAAAGCCACAATCTAGTTATGTACATGGACATCCTTTTAATGGCTAAATCCAGTAAAACCCATTTGTCACTACAACATAAACTTCAGATATATATCTCTAACCTAACCACTTGGCTGTATAATAACAAACTTTTATTGAATGTTACCAAAACTAATGTAATGCTCTGTTCTACACATAGGACATTTGCCTCATGTTCCCTGACAGTTTTCAAAGGTAACAATGGAATTGCCATTTCAAATGCCACCCATCAGAAGTATCTAGGCTTCATACACGATCCCTCCTTTAACTTATGTTTACATACTGAAATATTACTTCAAAGGCTCTATCTTAGCTAAAACTTTACTACCTCACCTCCCTCCTGCTTTCTTCACAGCCCAGCTAGCCATCACTAGTAAAAACATTCTTATGCCAAAACTAGAACATGGTCTTCCCTTGTTCAGTTTATATTTAGCATTCAGCTCAGAGCATAAAAGACTAGAAACCACCGAAAATAAAATATTCAAGTTTACTCTACTTGCAGACATGTATGTGCATCATTGCAGCCTACTAAAAAAAGTGAGTTGGAGTTCTATTACTAAATGACCTATCTCACTGCATTCCACTTTGATTTACAAAATACTCTTAAATGGATACTTCTGCCTCACTGAAAGGTTACTTCTGACTAAGAATTTTACCTACATATTAAGAAGTACACAAGGTAAGGCTGTAACACTTTCTCAGCCAAGTTTCAAGAATGTCACTGGTGAAAGATTATTCTACAATATAGGACCCCACCATATGGAATAACCTTCCAAGTGAATTGAAAACCAGTCAAAACCTTATAGCCTTTAAATCTGCTGTAAGTGAACACTTGCATAGTGAAGTTAAAAGTATTTGTTTTCAAGAAGCAAGTTAAACCTAATAGTCTACTTTATGGTTCAACATAAATACTTACTCTTTGTATAATATTTAGCTCTAAACTCTATCCCTTCCCTTAACTACTGCTATTCTCCTATAATGCTGACTATGGGTTTGTTCATTCCAATATATACATATAAATATATATATATATATATATATATATATATGTATATATATATATATATATATATATATATATATATATATATATATATGTGTGTGTGTGTGTGTGTGTGTGTGTGCGTGTGCATCTTTTCTAACTACTTTATAACTTGTTCTCTTCTTTGCTACTAATTACTTTAGAGCTTGTTCTTGACACACTTCTAATAACTGTTTATTGTAACATATATTACTTTCAAATGTTAAGCGCTATTCCATTATTAGTACACTGTTTCATTATGTTAATATTTTTAATGTAATGATGTTAATGTGTTGTTATGTTAGAGATGTTTTTACTACATCTTATGTGTTTAGCAATACTACCTACAATTTTTGTTCCTCCTAGGTTTAACTTCTGCACTCTTCAAGTCAAGCCAGGCTATACCTCTCAACTGCTGTGACACAAGGCTATATTTTTTTTCCCTTATTCTTCCTGGATTTACTGATTTTCTTAAAAAAGACCTATTTAGGGGCACACATATCATTAAGTAACTACACCTAGCGTGTACATAGATTACTTATCTCTAATATTGCGAGGTTTACTATTTAAATTAATTCCATTCTGACAAATAAAAAAAAGGTGTTCTTCTTTTTGACTAACTACTATAATTTTTAAAGATTAGTGCTTTCATTTTTTTAATGTCCACAGACAGAGATGTTTGAGCAAACCTATTTCATGATTTATGTGAAAAATTGTTGCAGCATCCCTTAAATTTAAAATGAGTTACCCATACTCATTACACAGTTTGATTAATAAATTCATGAGTTGACCTTAACACTAGGGAGACAGACAAGTTCAGGCTGGTATTCCCTGCACTATACAAGTGACATTGCTCCAGGCTGCTTTCTGTGTCCTGCATTTATGCTGGCAGTATCTTCTGCTTTATGCTTTTGTTACAAGTGCTGCCTCCTTTTTTGTTTGTTTTCTTGTAAGCTACTACATGGTTTGGTTTTAGTTTGCAAATGCATCCAAAATGTGATAAATTGCTTCAGCTGGGAAATTTTCTGTCCAGCAGGGATGGCATCAGCTTGGTGGACCTGAGGGGTAGCAGTCTGACAACCTGACTGCAGCAGATAATAATGGCCTAGGTATGACATTCTGGTGGGATGTCCAGTGATCTAAAGGGAGCATGATGACTTCAGATGAATGATAACACATCCCGTTCATAATACATAATTTCATCTTAATGATCAATGTTTTAATGTACTGTTCTGTTTAAGTTGTGAACTGTTTAGTACATAAGCACTAAAACCTGATCTTGAGGGTAGTCAGCATGTTCCAGCAATTGCATAACCATTTTTGGCTGAAGGCATGGGCACCATAACGGATGCTGGAAGAAAGATGGTGATAAACAAGGGCCAACCATGCAAGCAGCATTATGTATGAGTTATAAATACATTTTTTTAAATTTATTTTATTTTACATTTGTTGATCAGGATAGTCAGACTGGATGCATGTCCATTTTCAGTGTTGGCTCAGGGAGAAAAGCTCCAGATAACAGATATAAACATACACACAAAAACACCTTCAGAGATAAAACATATTTACAGCGTATGTACAGAGTATTTTCAGTGTAGCCCTCAAAGGGAACACAACCAGGTTCACAGTGTTTCATATTATACAAAGCTAACTGGGTAACAGCATACAGTTATTAGAAAAAATGCATACAGTACTAATTTAAACTAGAAGGTAGATATTCAGTTAATCAAGGTTGGTGCAGGGACAAAGCCAGTGCATTTTAAAATGCATTACTTTTTCCTCATCTCCTAGACTTAGTAGCGAAGACTGCACTGCAGTGATGAGTTCCTGACATCTGATATTTCATTGTACTGTACTTAGTGTTGGGCTTTTAATCACTGCATGAAAAGATAGCCTGCTTTTGAGATCATATACTGAGTCAGAGCCAGTGCACAAAGTATCAGGGCTTTTATCCCTATTCAAATCTTCCTGTTATGAGTTGGTTCCTCTTCCTATGAGGTACTTTGTACCCTAGTTGCCATTAGGACAGTTTTTCATGTGTGGAAAATGTGCATTTATTGGACAAACACTGGTAAAGTATTAATCAGGACAGCTAAAATGCATGTGAAGTTGTGGGCTCTAGTCAAAGTAACTTGTTGAGATTTTGTTTTTTGAGCTGGGAGATAGTCTACCATTCATTACTACACAGAACTAACACTTATTTTTTTTTCTGGAGCAAGGGGTTCTGACTAGTCAGTAATAAAACAATGGCTGGCATGGTAGCTCTTTTCAGAGGATTTCCAGGTTTAGTACCAAGACGTTAAAAAGAGTACCACTGGAGTGCATCTGAGAATTAGTCATCATACATTTGTAAAATACAAAAAATGTGCAGAAGGCCTAAGCCTGAATAGAGCTTTCAGACACGTAAGGCAACACAACATACCATATTATACATACTCTTAAAAATAACCAATCACGTGGATGAACTGGCTAGACTGTTGCATTCAAATTACTTAACCTGATAAATGCTTCCAGTTGCAAACCTGTAATTGGAAATATTTATTAGGTCAACTAAATAATTGTTTAGTGATATTATTTTTTTAAAAGGTATGTTTTATATGTTGTGTTGTATTGACTTACTCTTCTGAACTTGTCTCTGTCAAGGCACCAGAGTTTTTTTTTTAAATAATGTTGCTTTGTAAGGTATGGAATTCTGCCTGCTTTTGTTGTTGTTAATAATATAGGCAAGGGGTGCCTGCCCTGTCTATTGGACCATAGAAAGGATTTTTGGAATAGGACACTAAACTCTACAAAGTAATTCTCTCCATTTACAGAAGTAATCCTATCCAACCCCAGATAACATGTATTCATTGATTCACACTGATCAACAGCTTAACTTCAGCTCTCTCAGTGTGAAAAAATAAACTGAAAGATAAGGGTTAGTAATTCTGACAGTTTTAGCAAAATTCAGTTATTAGCTACTATGTACACTGCTTAGATGCTAGCAAAGAAGAAACTTTGAGAGCCTGAAAGAAAAGGTGAATAGAAAGCATTGACTGGGAAGAATCCTTCAGCTGTTCAGCAAAAAGAAGTTTAAACTCCATCTTTGGCACAAGACATGGCTTCCAGTAATTTAAAGGAAAAATAAATCAAATGTGGTCGGAGCTGATTAAAATAAATTAAAGATTAAAAGAGCATGTCAAAGAACCTGGAAAAATGGAAGAAGCTTTAAACAGCCAGTTAGGTGAAGTGATAAAACTGCAAAAATCAGAGGTCAAAATGAAGAAAAGGCTGGCTGAGTATGAGGCTGTGCAAGAAGCATTGTTTCAAAAAATGGTACAAATAGAGAACAGAATATGCAGAAAAAAATGAGATTTTCTGCTGTACCATAGGAACTAGAAAGCACAAATTAGCAACTGGATTGTTATTTCACAGCAGGATTTGTTAACTGAAAGGGTACATTGTCTGTATGCTCCAAATCTGGCCATGAGAAAGCAGCCAAGATTGGTATTAGTAAAGATGCAGTCATAACAGCAGAAAGAGTTGATCCTGACAGAATTGTGGCAGAAGGACAAAGTATTAAAAATTTGAGACAGTAGCATGTTTGTAGAAAAGGCAGGAGAGAAAAAAGTATATCCTAGCAAGCTGAGAATGTCAAGAGGTGGGATGAGATTCAAACTGCTGTATTAAGCTGTCATCAGATAGTTTCTTTTGAAAGACAAGCAGGCTAAACAGGAAACACAAAAGTTTGTCCAACAAAAAGTAAGCCATCAAACAGAAGATGACTCTGTCTCTCATTCTTCTGATAATAAAGTCCATATAGAGACTTTGCCAGTAAAACCTTTTCCATAAGTCCAAAGAAAAACACTTGAGAGACAGAAAAAAACACAGGAGCTGACTAGAAGAATCAGGAGTGCCTTGGACTTGAACTGAAGTCTGTGTTTGGGAGACAGAGATGAATAGGAAAAAGACCAACAACACTGAAATTGGTGAATAAATGAAAGTCTCTAAAGCATTAATTACATTTGCGAGAAGTAAGAAGTATGTTTTTACAAGTACAAGTGGCTGAGAAAGATTGGACTTTTGCTATCTTTGTTAAACTTGTAGGGGGACTGAAAGGCATATACCTCACTTCATGTCATTAATGTTTAGAATAACACTAAAAGAGGAAAAAAGAAAAAAAGAAAAAAGAGTAACTGTAAGTAAACAGTTTTTTTATCTTAACAGTATTTGTATAAAACATTTCATAATACAAATTGCATGTTATATAGTATAGCATTTTCAGTGATTGCATGTGATAAAGATTCTAAAGTAAACAAGTACATATTTTTAGTTTTAAGAAATGTAGGCATTACAATGTAAAAAAAAAAAGAAGAAAGGCTGGACAAAAGCATTTTTAAGTTGATATGACATAATATTGGGCTGCTGGGTTTGGGGATGGAGTGTAAATATGCACTGACTACAATATATGTAAAGTTGCTATGATTTCTCTCACTTTTGCATAGGTGAATGTCTGGATTAATGCCCTTGGCTTAATCTAATAGAAAGTTTCTTGTGTAAGCATGATTCCTATAAAAATAAAGAAAACATTGTGAATTGAATTAAACATTTTCCTTTAGCAAATAAATGTTCAGTGTGAGTTGAGAAGTCTGCCGCTAGGGGCAGCTGTACATTCTGTTCTTATGTTTCCATGAAGATAAGCTGATTACAGGTCCAGGCAATAAACCACTGGGGCTCTGGAGATTGTTTGCTGAGAAAAATGTAACATTAAACAATAAAAGGACAAGCAGCTTAGTAAAAAATAAAGTTTGAGATTATTGGAAGTAAATAGATAGCAGCTTTCCTGGTACCTAAATACCTCAGTGCATTTACTAGAACACTACATAATTTAGTTTTATTTAAAGATAGCCAGTGCACTTTTTCTTAGGGCTAAAACTTAATGTTTTCTGAAAGCATACACGCTGTTTTTCCATCTCAGAGGGGAATAAAGATAAGATAAGAAAAGACAGGGGTTAGGGTAAGTAGAAACACAGGCTGTAACATATGCTTAGCGCGGATAACCTTAATTTTAGGTTAAGAAATGCCTGTGGGTGCAGCTGCCAATTTGGGACCGTTGTTCTTATCAGGAGGGTTAAACTCATTATTTGAAGATGTACATAGTTTTCTGTGTTTGTTTTACCTTAGTAGGTTACAGGGGTATTCTTGGGGGTGTTTGCTGTTTTGAGGGTTTTCATTAAAACAAAAGTCATGTAAAATGTGACATAAATTCAAATATAGATGACAAGAAACAACTCTTTAAAGGATTAACCTGTCAAATATTAGGGGGTACATGTAACACAAAAGCTGGAAACAGACATTTAAAACTATTAAAAAAAAATATATATATATATATATATATATATATATATATATATATATACACACACACACACACACACACACACACACACACACGTGTGTGTGTGTGTGTGTGTGTGTATATATATATATATATATATATATATATATATATATATATATATATATATATTGGTATAATAACTTCTTCTCATAATGGCTATACTATCCATATTATTTTGGAACATGAATGGCCTCATCAGTAAAGTTAAAAAGCTAAGTAGACTAACTAGAGTATAGAATTATATTAAATTATGTTAAAAATTGCAGAGTGCAAATACAAATGCTTCAGAATACAAATTTGGAAAGAAGTAAGCATGTGAAATTGGCAATGAAATGATATCAGAATGGATTTTCAGTACAACGTCAGGGACAAAGAAAAAGGGGAGTACTTAACTAATTGCTAGAGTAATTCCAATAGTAATAGAAGAGGAAAACAATAATGCTAGGTTTGTGGTAGCAAGGGTCTTCTGGCAAGGGAGGAGGATCATGCTGGCATGTATTTATATTCCACCTAAAATTGCTGTTATAGAGCTTAAGAAAAATATGGGAATAATAATCAGCTTTCAGCAGAGAATATTACTTATAAGTAAGGACTGGAACTTGATTTTCAACAGTGAGGATGTAAATGGGAATATAGAAGAGACAATATAACAAAAGAGTGTAGATTTCTGAAGAAATTTGTGAAAATATTTAGTATGGAAGACATGAATTCAGTGGTAGGAACTCAGACAGAATTTGCATATTATTCCCCAAGGTGCATTAACTGGGCTAGAGTAGACAAAAATTATATTTCACAAGAACATGTGCATTTAATTGAAAGCTTCAACACACAACCAATAACAATTTCAGATCATGTGCCAATAACAACTAAGATAAAAATGCATGGTAATGAAGTAAAAATGAGACACCGGTACTTCCGAACCTAACTATTAAAAAGAGAAGAATTTCAGGAACCAATAGTGGAAAAATATTTTGAATTATTAGGGAAGATAGAAATTTCTTCAGAAGTTGCAACTAGTGAGTGGGCTAAAATGAAAGTGCAGCTTAAAAATAGAGTACAAATAAAAGATAAAGATATATGGTTAAAAAGTAATGAGTTATTTAGAGGGGCTGACAAAGGTTAAAGTATTGCAGAATAAGGGGAATGTCACAAAACAAGAACTGAGTGTGAAAGATAATATAAGGGAGCATCTGGATAATATGCCTGAGTTTAGACAAATTGCTGTTAAGCAACTGTTTTTTTCCATAATAAATCCAAAGCACAAACACTTTTAACATAAGTTCAACTTAGGGAACATAAAATAGAAATGGTTGTTGCCAAATTTATGGATCATATAACAAGAAAAATAACCAGAGATCCCGTAGATGTTATTAGAGATATTTTGGAAATTAATTTTATGAACTTTTTTTTATAAATCAAACAATTATGAAAATCAAGAAATAGCACAACTGGAAATATTTATGGATGACTTGCATATACCAAGGTTAGAAGTAGGTGAGGCTCAAGAATTAACAGTTAAGACAGGAGGAACTAAGATAAAAACAGTGACATATAATCAATCTGCAGGAAAGTCTCCAGGAATATATGGTATTCCTGTTGAAGTTTGGAAACTAGGAGGGTAGAAAGTGATAGCTATCTGGAAGGTTTTGTTTAACACTATTTTAAAAGGAGGGGCAGCAACAACATCCTGGAAAAAAAAAGCTGTGGTGGCTATAATACCTAAGGATGGTAAAGACCCATCAGACCCAGCTTCAGATAAGATCATTTCAATTTTAAACCATGCTTGTAATGTGTTTATGTCCATAACAGCTAAAATAATGTCAGATGCATTGCCAAAATTGATAGATATGGACCAGTGTGGTTTTGTGGAGGGGAGGCAAACATTTGACAACATTAATAGAAAAATGATGATCCAGAGGGAAGCAGAATATAAGGAAATGCTGCTGTTGTTAGTGGGTCTTGATGCAGTGAAAGCATTCAACAGAATAAATGTGAATTTTATGAGTAGGGAAATGGAAGCATCTGCATTCCCTGATACAATAATACAATTAATTAGGAGAATATATGAGGGATCAGAGGCAAAAATTAAAGTGGGGGTGGTTCTTATCTGATAAGTTGTGTCTAAAGAGAAGAACCAGGCAGCTGTGTCCTCTTTCTCCTTTGCTATCTGTGCTATATTTAGAGCTATTGGCAAAGAAACTAAGAGACTCAGAAATTCAAGTATATAACCGGTAAGGTAATCAAAAAAAGATGTCTTTATTTGCAGATGATATTATTTTTACATGATAAAACCAAAAAAGGACATCTCAATGTTGTGGAACATTTTGTAACAATTGCACCTTTTTTTGGGATGTACAATTAATGAAGATAAAACACAGGCTATAGCTGTAAACTATGTACCCTCACATGAATTTGTTCAGCAATACCTGTCTTTAAGGGACACAATAAAATGAAGCATTGATGAGTATGGATTATTTTATGAATGCTAAGGATATGTGGGAAAAGACTAAATAAAAGATCAAACAAAAATTGAGAAACTGAAAGCTTTTGTTTATAGATGTGGATATCAAAATACAAGCAGTGAAAATGCTTTTAGTCCCTTCAGTTTTATATACAGGTCTGGCATATTTTTATCAGCAAGAGAAGTTCTGTATAGTAATAAAGTGCTGAAGGATTTTATCTTGGAGGGTAAGAGGACAAGGGCCAAGTGGGATAAGCTGATCCTTTTAATAGAACAAGGAGGTTTAATATTATCTAATTTGAATGGATAATTTAGAGCTATTCAGTTAAGGCTCATATATATAACACAAGCAGAAAGAAATTATTCAAAGTAGAAAGGGATGATGATGATGAAGTGGGGGGATTCAACAAATAAGGAGGGAGTGGGATTTTGGATGCAAATCCTTAAGGAGAATAAAAACAGCCATACAAAATGCCATATTCATAAAGTATCAGAAAGTATTCTAAGGACTAAGCCAGCATGAGAATGAAGAAAGGAGATTATTCTGATAGAGATAACTGCAATTAGGGGTTCACAGAATAGGCAAGAGGGGGCTAGAATTTACTGGAGAAAACTGGCAAAGGAATCAAAGTATTGAGAGCAAATAACTAGGGAGGAAAAGGTAATAGAATAGGAAGAGGCCAAGAAGATATTTGGACTGCAGGCTACAGACTGGCTTCACTATCAAGGATTGGTATCAGAGTATAGGCAAAGAGAAAAGGATGAGGGAATCCTAAGTGAAAGACCTGCTTTGGTAGAGTTTTAGTTGAATCTAGAGAAGAAACTGCTATTAAAAAGGGATAATTATTAGGCATATAAAATATTCACAATAACTATAGAAATCAATCAGAGGTGGTTAAAAAAGATTGGGAAGATTGACTGGATAATCAATTCACAAGGAAAGAATGGGAGACCATGTGTATGGCTCCCTAATATGCAACAAAGCATAGAAAATTTATGATTTGTGCTTAGAAGTGTTTGCATAGGTATTTTATACCCCAAGCAGACTCCAAAGAATTATTACCGAGGCAGATGGCAAATGTTGCAGGTATGATGGGTAAGAAATGGGGAACTGGTAACATATATTTTGGGAGTGTAACAAATTGCTAGACTATAAAAATTCCCTGCAGAGTAATCTGTCAGAAATATCGGGTGTAACATAGCACACGGATACAAGAAATTATTGGGTGCAACTAAGGAAATGATTTTTAAGCTGAGATATAGACATTGTTAAATTTAATTCTGGTGGATGCCTAAATCAATTACTAGAAAATTGAAATTAAAGCCTAAACCAACTATATTTGAAGCAGTGAATATTGTAACAGATAGAACTGGAAGTGAGATATTTACAAAACATTTGATGTAAATTACATAGAAAAATGGAAATTGTGAAAATACATACAGAACAATACTTTGGAGGAGGAGTGAGGTTTAAGGTAAGGCAGGAATTGAGCAATTTATGTAATGATGGATTGATGCTAATTGTACAAAAGAATATTTATTTTTATTTTTTATTTTTTATTTTACATTTGTTGACTGGGCTAGTCCAGTTGGATATATGTCCATTTTCAGTGGAGGCCCGGGGAGAAAAGCTCCACAAGTTAAACAACAAATACATAAGGACAATGATATTTACAAAGACCTTAGAACTATTAATTAGAAAGTCACACAAAAAAATGTCAAAAAATGAAATATGTAGTGAATGTACATTATAAGCAGTACATGAACACACTCATTCTAAAAAAAATTACACACGAGGTCTAAAAAAAGTAGACTGGTCTAGTTAATAAAGACAGACACTATATACATAGGTACATGCCCTAAATAAGATAAGTAATGAGAATCATGTTATAATGGGAAGGGTTAATTGCATAATCTGGGTTAGCACAGGGGCATAGCCAGTGTAATTTGAGGGAGGGTTTAAGTTTACTTTTAAATAGGTTAGCTGAGGATAGTGATGTTAGGTGATTGGGTAGACTGTTCCAGGTTTTACCCACTGTATTAGAGAACAGGGTGTCCCCTACTGAGTTATTAGATTTAGATATTTGTACTAGTAGTTTGTTAGATGAGCGCAGGGTTTTGAGATTATTATAGGGGGTGACCAAGGAAGTGAGTATAGGAGTATTTTGTGGGTGGTACAGGATCTTGTGGGCTACAATTACTTGATTGAATAATATTAGGTTTGGCAATTCAAGCCAGCCTAGTTGATTCAAACTGATACAATGATGGGTTCTATAGGAGGACCCTGCAGCAAATCTGGCAATATTGTTGTAAGAGGTAGACAGCTTATTCAGAGCATTTTTACATAATTTGGTATAGATAGGAGAGGCATAAAGCAGAGTAGATATAAGGTGGGTGCGGGCAAAGGTGATTCTGGCTAATGGAGTTAGAAATGGTTTTATCCTGTAGAGGGAACCTAATTTCTTATTAACTGTTTTCATAGTGTTATTAATGTGAGGCTCATAAGAGAGGTTATTATCAATTAGAACCCCGAGTAGTTTAGTGGTAGTATCAGGAGATATAATAGTTCCATTACTAGAGGTTACGGTAAAGTTAAGTGGGGAGGTTCTATGGGTGAGTGTGAATAGAAGCATTTTTGTTTTCTTTGGGTTTAAGATAAGATATCTATGCAGAAACCAATTTTTAACTGTATTAAAGGTCTTTTGGGTTAGGGATTGAAGTTCTGATGGGGAAGTGCAGAGCATATAAGTGTGGAGTCATCTGCATATTGGATGCAGGTGGCTTGTGGGATTACAGAATGGAGGTCATTAGTAAAGATGGAGAAAAGTAAAGGTCCCAATATGGATCCTTGTAGGACTCCTAGGGTAACTGGAAGGTGGGATGATAAGGTATTTGCCCATAGTACAGCCTGTTTTCTATTATTTAAGTAGGATTGGAACCACTGAATAGCAAGATCATCCAATGACAGGTTACTGACAGTGTTTATGAGGAGGTGATGGTTGACTATATCGAAGGCTTTCAACAGATCAATAAAGAGGGCTGAGGATAGAGTGTTGTTATTACGATTTCTATTAATATGGTCAGAAAAGGACAAAAGAGCAGAGGTGGTGCTATGAAATGGTCTAAAACCATGTTGACAGTTGGCTAGTAGCTTTTTATCAAGTAGGTGGGTTAAAAGTTGCCTGTGAATACATTTCTCCATTATCTTTGCAACAGGGGATAATATGGCTATGGGCCTGTGTTGGAAAAGTCCTTGGAAGTACCACCTTTATGCAGGGGGATAATGTGGGAGACTTTCCAGATGGATGTGATGTATCCTTCAGAAATGGTTCTATTAATGAGGATGGATATGGGGTAAGCAATTGCTTTAGCTGATTTTTGCAGGTATTCTGCAGGTAGTTGATCTGCAGAGAGTGTGGTGGGTTTAAGCAGCTGGATAAGTTTACAGACAAGGGATGTGGGAACTGGTTGAAAATGAAATAAGAGAGTTATTGATCATGCAGTGGTAGAGCATGTGATGCTAGGAGATAGTTGGTTGGCCAGGGATTGAACGGTTTCTGTAAAGAAAGTGTTAAATGAGTTGGCTATTTGGGTAGGATTATTATGATTAGAGTCAGAGGGAGTGGGAGTGTAAGAGTGTCCTGGGTGTAGCAGGTTATTTATGCCTTGCCAGAATTTTTGCAGATTTTTCTGGTGGGTTTGTTGAAGATGGCAGTAGTAGTTCTTTTTATCAGACACTATTACTTTTTTTGTTTCATTTCTTAGTTGCCTAAACTTTAGGTGATCTGAATGTTTTTTTGCTGCCCGCCAGTTGGCCCATAGTTTATTTCTTTGGAGGATTTTTTGTTTGGTAGTTTTAGTGAGCCATGGGGCTGGTTTAGTTCTAGTTCTAATTTTACGAATAGGGGCATGGCAATCTAGAATGGTTAAGAATTTTGTATTAAAGTACTTGACTGCGTCATCTAATGGGAGATGCTTGAGGTGTGTCCAGTCACAGGCTGAAAGTTCAGTTTGGAAGCTTTCCAGGTTAAAGTTTTTGTTGGTCCTTACAGTCCTATGGTTGGTTAAGTTTGGAGATTCAGTCTTATATCTGATTAAGTAGGTAAGTGAGTGGTCACTTATATCTTCTGGGAGGGTGCCTGATTTATAAGTTTGCTGGTGAGAATTAGTGATAATCCAGTCTAGAGTGCTTTTTTTGTTATTAAGCTTGTTGGTTCGGGTAAGGGAAGTTATGGTTTGTTTGTTTAGTTTACTGGAAAAGTCCGACTAGGACACAACCTGTTTTCAGCAGAGGCCTGGGGAGAAACACTATATATATATATATATATATATATATATATATATATATATATATACATATATAATGTTTGTAACTGGGAACACGTTAATATGGTTTGCTTTCTTTTATATAAATATGTCTTTGCCTATGCCCTTAGTAATAATTCAATAAAAGTGTTAAAAAAATGGTGAAATGAATGTGCTGAAAAATAATAGTGAAACAGATAATGTTTTTAAATAACATGAGCCACAGACAAAACTTATGAAAATAATTAAGTTTGTATATTTTTTAAAATTTAGCTTTTATTAATGATTAAAAAAATTACTAATCCAATCAAAATTCTGAAAATTCTTAAAGCAGAACTTGTCAATCTATTTCCATATTAAGCCTGTGTGGGTTATAACTCTGTTATTTTAAAATAAGTTATGTTTCCTTTTAACATAACAAGTGATTCAATTCAGTTGTCAAATTAGCTAGATATTGAAGAATTACCATGAATTTAAAATCCATCATATTTTGCAGCCTGTTGGTAAAGTCTCTAGCTATAGCATCGGTAAACCTACCAACCCTGACATCCCCCACATGCTCCAAAGTTCTTTTTTAACCATCTGTTTAGTCTCACCAACATATATTTTAAGACCATTGCAAAACACCACCTAGACCACCCCTTTCAATGTACATGTCAAATATTGGTAGAAAAAAAAATGTCATCCAATTAGTTCACACTTTTGACACTCTAACATATATTTACAAGTCTCACAATTTTTACAATTGAAGTTGCCTTTTTGTGAGATATAATTCTGTCAATTTTTAGTAAACTACTGTGTATACTGCCCTGTTGGCAATGCTATTTCACTTCCTATAAGCAAATCTAGGACTATCAGAAATTAGCTGCCTTAACATTTCATCAGTTGAAAGAATATGCCACTGCTTCCTTACCACATTTGCCATTTTATAAGTAAGGTAGCTATGCATAGATATACAGATAGGGGATGTATTACCCTTCAC
The DNA here is from genome assembly GCF_019279795.1 of Protopterus annectens. NCBI lineage: Eukaryota > Metazoa > Chordata > Ceratodontiformes > Protopteridae > Protopterus > Protopterus annectens. The sequence continues at coordinate 1,495,605,030 of NC_056743.1, read as the reverse complement.
CCACTACTGTAACTTTCCCTACAATGACCTACTTTATTATTATTCTCAGATATATACAACATACAGATTGATTCAGATAATGAGGCATTTTTATAGCTCCTACCTATCATTTTTTGTATAATATATTTAAACTGAGACCAAATAGGTGGCAATCCAGTAATGAAGATCAATCATCTGGACCAAGGGAAGCCCAGGTTGATAGTAGATAACTGGTGACCAGACCAGAGAACAAGTAGTTAAGACCTTCTGGAGAAAGTCCACCTTATCTGGGAAGATTCTCATCTAGATCAAGGTAGATATCATCCCCATACTCATCTCTCATCAGAGACCACCAGTGAGTACAATGCCCCCATAGGAATGTTCTTTAAAATTCATAAACTTAGCACATAAGTATTTAGCTCTAATCATCTGGCTACATAGTAAATATTCCAAAAGGAATTTGGGATGATCATTGCTAACATGTGAAACATTAGTTGAAACAGAATGCTTCCTTCCAATCTTTGCTCAAATCTGCATTTTTAGAATCTACAAATAAAATCAGTGTCATCATCAAACCCCCATTTTTTCCCATTTTCTACATGGATTTGAAGTGTTGTGTCAAATGTTAACATCTTTCTCTATTCAATACCACTCTCCTACCTTCTTCAATAGTCATGCCTGACTGCCAGGAATATTCTCTTATAAAATCCTTCCATTTCCTTCCCAGACTCCCTAGTTTCCTTTAGCCCTCTTAATGTCTGCCCCAAATCTTCTTCACCAGATTGTCTTCTGCTTTTCTCCACATGTGCCTAAACCCACTTTAATCTGTTCTTTTTGACTTTCTCTGCAAATGGAGATATTTTGGCTTCTGCTCTGATCTCCTCATTTCTTTGTCTGTCACAAAGTATGCATCCTACCACCCATCTCAGGAACTTCATCTCCATCACATCTAGATTCCTCAACTGCTCTGCCTTTACTTCCCAGATTTCTGTGCCATGCAGTAGTCTTATCTTTTCAGTTTCTTTGGCATTGTCCAGTCAGACACTATACCTGACACTCCATTTGGCTACAGCCCCTCTAATTCTAGCTTTGATCTCTTCATTCAGACTTCCATTCAACTCAACCAACCCACTCAGATACTTGAAGTAGTTAACCTGCTCCACTATTTTCTCTTTTACATCAATTCTCAGCTGTTTTCTGATATCCACATTTGCCATTAACTGCCTTATCTGTACTTAGTTTCATCCCATGTACGTTCAGTTTTGAATTCCATTTGCCTAAACTATTGAAGTTCTTGCCTGTAATTACAAGCATCTGCATACAGCAAATTTGTTGATTTATACTCTCTGTCCTGTTTGCTAATATAGTCCTTCACCAGTATGACCATCAGTGGGTTCAGAGCTGAACCCTGATGTACACCCACAACCACTGGGAACTCCCTCTGTGAGTCTGAACACTCTTCATACCTGAGTCATTAGGTCCTTGTGTGTAGCCTGAACTAATTCAACCAATGTTTCTGGGACTTCAAACCACCACAGGATTGCCCAAATCAGCTTTCTTGGGTCCTTGTCATATGCTTTCTCTAAATATAGGAACACCCAGTTGGACTCTTTCCTCATCTCTAGCTTCTTCTCAGCTATCTGTCTCACTGCAAACATCTGGTCAGTTGTGCTGCATCCTGGTCTGAATCCAAGCTGCTCTCCTCCCATTTTACTTACTACTTTTTTAATTTCTACTAATCTGCATGTTCATTTATCAGTCACCCTCTCCAGAACTTTCATGTAGTATGACAGGAGTTTGACAGTTACAGCATTCAGTCCTAACCTCCAGCCAATGCCTGTATGGAATTTGCACATTCTTCCTGTGTCTGTTGGACTCTTCTCACCTCCCAAAAGCATGCTGAGTGGTTCCACCTTGAACTCACCCAAGAATGGAGCTGTGGGCAGCAGCATAGGCTTTAGATGGTGGGCTACAGGGGGAAGAGTTGTATAGACCAACCACTTTGGCCATCATCTGTGGTGCAGCATCCTCTAGATAGGAGAATACAGATCATAGACTGCATGCTAGACACTCAGCGATGCAAAAATTGGCTCTAGGTGATTCGTCATGTTGACTAAAATCCTCAAAATAACATCTAAAAATGAATCTATCTTTTGTCCATATTACAAGTGAATTAGAACCCAAACCTGTTTCTCTACATAATTTCAAACAAACAAACTCTAGAAATAACTCCTTTTTTGCTTCTACAATAAATAAAAGATCATCAATAAATTTTAAATAAGTTATTAACTTGAAACCAGGTACTTTGAAGAGATCAGTATATTCTTCTTCAATACATACATTGGGACCAAAACAAGCCCCCCACTGTTGTACCTTGAACTTGCAAAGAAAACTATTGATTAAATCTCAAATAATTATGTAGTAAGGCAAATTCCAATAGTTCAATAAGAAAAGTATTTTGTGGAGAGTCCACAAAAAGTATGAATTGTATGACCAATTTGATGTTGACTACTACCATGCAAATTTTAAGATCACAACTTAACCAAACAAGTTTTCCTTCCAAGTTATTTTTTTTCTGAACCAAGTCACAACTATCAAAAAGGAAAGAATCAAACCTTTTTCCATAAGGATACAATAAATTATTAAGTGCTTGCCTTAAAGATTCAGAAAAACATGAATCCTTTATAGGTGGATGATTCATATATTTCTGTATATTAGGTAAAGCATAAAGTACTGATATGGATGCCCTGTCAACCTTTATCTATTTCATCTGTTGTTCAGTAAGACGTTTAAGTTGCAAGCCCTTCTCCAAAATTTCAAAATAACTCTTTTGAAACATAGCTGTAGGATCACGTGTAAGCTTTTTATACTGCACTTCATTAAGTAAATCCAAACACATTTTTTCATAATTTTCTAAGTTTATAATAACAATATTACCTCCTTTATCAGCAAAAATGATAATGGTTGGCAGCATGGAAGGAGAAAGCATGTAGAAAAAAAGTTTAAATAGTAATCTACAATCTCCTGTACATGATAGCGCCATTTTTACAGCTCAATCACCAATTTTGCAATCATAATTTATGTATTGTTTGACAAGCCTCATGATGCTGTATTTACAGATGTTAAAGCTTAGGTTTTCTGCTTATGAATATATCTGGATATAATGGATGAAAGACGATATAATCAGCTAAGGCCAAGGCCTAGATTAGAACCTGTGACCACGAAAGGTATATTCTTACAATTCTAAACAGCTGTCAGTATACCTCCAAACAGATATCAGTACAAATCAAAAATATAGTTTGGACAATAATCTTTTCTCTGCAAGGCAAAGGTTTTTGTCTTTTTAGAGGCTTTTGTCTTCTTAGCAAACTTACAGCAAAAGTTCGATGTCTCATTCAAATCCTATGTGCAAGAAACAGCTCTAAAAAAAGTCTCATACAAGACAATTTATTTGCAAATTATCTCTCTAAACACCAATTTCAATATACAAAAAGGAATAAAAGTGTAACAAGTTATCAAGCAAATATGTAAATATAACAGAAGAATATGCAGTCTCCAAATCAATGACTAGGGCAAGGTGGAAGAGACAGATGCTTATCAATTATAGAAGGTGAAGTATTTCTTTTTTTAGTAATACACAGCAGGGAACAGATAAGATTGATCCAGATGCCCACAGACATAAGAGATATGAATGTTGTAAGGGTGACACGATCATTCCAACCACAAGAAAGTTTATTCTTAAAGGTACAAGGTTGATCCGTCCTGTTTATTTTTTTATAAAGGAGACCAATAGAAGCAGTAAATTAAGTTCATCTACAAGGAACAGTTGGAAGAGAATAAGTTTGGTTCCCAAATATAAAGAACATGAGAAGGAGAATGCTGAATGATTGTTTAATGCGCAAAGCAAATAAGAGTCAGAAACATCAGAGTACCAGTTTAGATGGAAGAATTGCCAGAACCTATTAAGGTAGATGTTAACCATGATTTCTATGGCCAGTAAATAAAATTAAATTTTCTAACCATGATTGATGGTACATTAGATGTCCCAAAGTAGAAACATGCATTTCAACTCATCCAGAAAAAAAAACAACCATAATCTCAATATCTGTTGTTTCATAGTCCATCTGGTCAGACAATGGCTACTTTTAATAGTATTAATTTCAAGCATGTCTTTGATAACACGGGCATTCACTACGGCCTAGACGCACAGCAAAATAACTCATGAGCAGCACAGGTAGGACTGTCAGAACTACAGACATTAAAGGCATTCCTTGAAAACAAATTTATAACATGCTGAGTGGGCACAGAAAGAAATCCATTCCACAGCTGGAGTTTCCCCAGCAAATCATATGCTTAGTTACAACATTAATAACAATTGTCTTCAATGTCCCAGTACAGGCACAAACCAGAAAAACTACTGCAACCAAGAAACTGTTACTAAAATGACAAAATGAAGTCATATATAGAAGCCAAGTGACAGGGCAAGATGAATATCCTTGAAATGGGAGTGGATTGCTGAAACAGATGGGCACAGGCAATTTATTCTTTACCACAGCGACATTTTAAGATCACAAAGGTCATGGGTCCGATGGTCACTATTAAAAATCACTGACATTTCTACACAAGATTTTTACACTGTTTACACTGATAACAGCCATTTAGACTTGAAATGTACCAATGGATAGGTTTTCAAGTATGACTTTTGAACCAGACTATTCCCTGATTTCTCTGATATTGGCAAGTGAACTATGATCAGATCTTTCAATAGCATGACAAGGAATCCATATATCTCAGAGAGCTTACTTTGTGACTGATTGAGAAATAAATGATTGGGAAACACAGTCATTACTCATCCATAGCATAACCTATTTAAAGTCCTACCACACTCACTGAAAATAATGTTTTGGCAAAGAAGTAAATCCCCCTGCCACCCCCTTAGATATAGATACTAACTCTACAAAAGTCCCTAACAATGTCCACAGTGATTTCACACAGGCAGGTGATGCCAGCTACACAGTTTACAATGGGACAAGCTTCAAGCAGCAGTAAGTTTTAGAAAATGTAATTAGTAAATTAAGTCTTGACTACATTATCCCCAGTTAGTTGGTAGAGAAGTCCCTCAAAGACTATCTCGAGGATTCAGATATAATAAAGCTCACATTAGGGGCTGCAGTAAAAAGACCCTGTTTTGTAGACACATTATTTTTATCACTGAGAAATACATTAACTACAATTAGGAAAGATGTCATTATCGTTTTATTTGCATGACTCTGAATTACTGTTAACTACTGTGAGTGAATATCAGCTATTTGGCTTTTGTCTTGATGTCTTGCACTGCAAGGTTGAGTGGTATGCTAATGTTGCTGTCCCTCTCCCTTGCAAATCTCCAGTAAAATACCTGGCATAGTGCAAAACAGGTAACTGCTCTATCAGTAAAGTGTGCATAGCAGCTTTTAAAAGCTGCAGTGCTCAGTGTGTTGTCTAAACTGGAGCAACTCATTACTGCATTTATAGCAAACAGTTTGCCACAGTTTAAAAGAAAATAATGATTTGCTTTTTTTTTTTTGTAAATGAAACATAAGTACTGAAGTGCTATGAGTAGTATGAAGAGCAGTATAAATTGTAGTAGCTGCTTGCTACATTTGAAGCAGTTTGCTATAGTATAAAGAAAAGAACATTTTTTTTTCTCTCGCTTGTATTTTTTTAACTAAAATCAGAGAACGGAGGGTCAGGGTGCAGAAAGAGGACCTGATTGATTCTTCCATTTCAAGAATCCTAGCTACCTGATCGTGGACTCTTTTCTTAACTAACTCCTCAGTTAAGGGGTGGTAGGGGTGGAATGTAGAAACTTATAGAAACTACACCAGCAACAATTCTCAAACCACATCAGTAATGATTCTCAAACCGAATCAACAATGATTCATAATTCACACCAGCAGTGGTTCTCAAACCACATCAGCATTGATTCTCAAACTGCACCAACAGAGATTTTCAAATTGCATCAACAGGGATTCTGAAAATGACACAAGCAGTGTTTCCAAGCAAAATGCACCAGCAGTGATTCTCAGGCTGCACAAGCACTGATTCACAAACCACACCAGCACTAATTCCCAGGCTGCACCAGCAGTGATTCCCAAGCCAAACCAGCAGTGATTCTCAGGCTGCACCAGCACTGATTCACAAACCACATCACCAGTGATTCTCAGGCTACACCAGCAGTGAATCACAAACCACACCAGCAGTGATTCTCAGGCTGCACCAGCAGTGATTCACAAACAGCACCAGCAGTGATTCTCAGGCTCCATCAGCACTGATTCACAAACCACACCAGCAGTGATTCACAGTCTGCACCAGCAGTGATACACAAATCACACCAGCAGTGATTCTCAGGCTAGACCAGCAGTGATACACAAACCACATCAGCATTGATTCTTAGGCTACACCAGCACTGATTCACAAACCACACCAGCAGTGATTCTCAGGCTGCACCTGCAGTGATCCACAAACCACACCAGCAATGATTCTCAGGCTGCACCAGCAGTGATTCACAAACCACACTAGCAGTGATTCTTAGGCTGCACCAGCACTGATTCACAAAACACACCAGCAATGATTCTCAGGCTGCACCAGCAGTGATTCTCAGGCTGGACCAGCAGTGATACACAAACCACATCAGCACTGATTCTCAGGCTGCACCAGCACTGATTCACAAACCACACCAGCAGTGATTCTCAGGCTGCTCTACATCGAAAATACACTTCTTCGAAATAGAGCAGTAGACCCTACACTTCAGCGAAAGTCACTTAAACAAAAGTGCACTTTGCTGAAGTTTAGTTCCCCGGGCTACCCAGAAAAAAGAAAAAACACTAAAACATGTTTTTGCAGGGGGGCAAGCCCCCCTGCACCCCCCATGTGGGGGGGTTGTACTCCCCCACTCCCCCCTACTTAAATATACCAATTCCGAGATCGCACTACAGTGGGGAAAAAGGAATATTCCCATTCCATGCTGTAGTGTGACTGCCAAAGTCAATGTTCGAAGTTTCACTACTTCGAACAAGTGGACTCCATGAAGTGGGGTTCGAAGTAGTGAAACTTTGAACATATTGATGGATCCCATATATATATATATATATATATATATATATATATATATATATATATATATATATATATATATATATATATATATATAAAGATAGATATCTATATATATATATATATATATATATATATATATATATATATATATATATATATATTTAAGCACCTTTATTAGATTATTTGTTAAGACATGGGCATGCATACATTAACAGAAAAAACATATTAACATTTTTTTCATTTACATACATTATACATTACATATATGTTTCCTTTACTTACAACTCCCATTTAGTCAAACATTACATAAATTGCTCAATTCCTACCTTCTCTTAAACCCTGTCCCTCCTCCTCCAGAACATTTAGCATGTATTGTTCCCACAAATTCTGTCTATTTCTATATAATTTGCTCTTCCCCTTTCTGAAGATTCCATTTCCAGTTTTTTTTATCTGTTTTGCAATATTAAATACTTTAAATACAGTTGGTATTGATTTTTTTCCATTTTCTATGAATTGCTTTTTTGGCAGCCAATAGAATTAAACTTTATAAGGCTTTACTATGGCTAGGCAATTCAGATTCTGTGTCCCAGCTTAAAATCATTTTAGTTACAGCTATTTGGTCCCAAAATATTGAGTATTCTGCGGAGATTTGTTTTAATCTGCCAGATCATTACATTCCCCCCAAAAAACATGTTCCCAGTTCCTTATCACTCCTCCAACATTTGTTATCCACCTGTAGAAAAATTCTTTGAAATTTGCTTGGAGTATAAAATACTTTTTTTGCATACTTGGAAGCTATACATATGTCCTCCCAATGTCCCTTTGTAAAATGCTTTCCCAGTCTCTCTTCCCAATCTTGTCTAACCTCCTCGGATTGATCTATATAGTTATCCTGCAATATTTTATATGCTCTACTACATATCCCCTTTTCCAGAGCAGCTTCTGTTCTAGACTCATCTAAAAACTCAACCAGAGCAGGTCTTTTACTAAGGATTCCCTTATCCTGTTTATTTATTTATTTTTTTTTGCTTGTACTCTGATATCAATCCCTGGTAGGGAAGGCGGTCTCTAACATGCAGTCCAAACTTCTTCTTAGCCATATACCACTGTATTATCATTCCTTCTCTAGTTATTTGCTCCCAGAACCTTGGTTTCTTTGTCAGTTTTCTCCAGTGAATTCCAGCCCCCCCCCCCCTGCCTATTTTCTGCACTCCTAATTACAATCATCCTTATTGGAAAAATTTCCTTTCTCCATTGCATGTTGGCATAGTTCTTAGAATACCTTCTGCAATTTTATGAATATAATATTTTTTACGGTTGTTATTGTCCTCAAGGATCTGCATCCAAATCACATTCTCACCTTATTTATTGACTCCTCCCTTCCTCATCATCAATCCCTTTCCACTTTCCATTACAACCTTCTGCTTGTATTATGCGTATTACCCTTACCCTTAAGTGTGTAGTTCTAAACTAGCCATTAAAGTGAGGTAATCCTAAACCACCTTGTTCTACTGGGAGGACCAGTGCACCTCACTGAACTCTTGCCCTCTTCCCCTTCCAGATAAATTCCTTCAACTCTTTATTAATATCCACATCTCCTCCTCTGGTTGATAAAAATATGCCTGACCTGTATACAGAACTAAAAAAGGACTAATAATAAAACAATATTTTGTATGCAGATTAATATTTACTTTACCTTTGCTGAAACAGGTTCTACATATCATCTCATTCTAGTTATGGCCTGTGTAAATAAAAAAGTTAACATTTATTCAGGTGATAAGCTTATGAATATTGTAGCTAAAACTTTGGAACTACTTGTCAATACTAATTTCTTCTATAATCTGTATACCCCTCTGTGTTTCTTGCTTGGAATAGATCAAAATTATCCAGGGTCTACAATTTTATACAATTTTACCATTGTAGACATATTTATATAAAATTAATAACAAAAAAGCTTTTGGACTAATTTTCTGTAGCTGTTCTTTGTGGTGGTTTATTACTTATATAAAATCCCTTCTGCTTAAACTTAAACCTTGTTCTCCTTCTTTCAACAGCCTACCCCCAATTTCTCAAACTTGCAGCTAATTCCATAGCATATCCCAAATCTATCCTTATTAACTATTCTATCAAAGACTCCATAGTCTGACATCTGGAAATCCTTTTATACCATTCCACTGCACAAAGAAGGTAACTCCACTGACCCTTCCAGTTTCTGCCCTATAGCCATCCTCTCCCTTCTCTCGAAAATTCTAGAGAAATGCATTCATAGGCAACTTCTTAAATATCTACTTCAGGAAAACCTTCTCACCCCCTCTCAACATGGATTCACTCCCCATCACAGAACATCTACAGCTCTTGTATCCTTCCCCCAGAGTATAGCAGAAGCTAGAGATAACAATAAACTAGTATCATGCCTATTCACTGACGTATCCAAAGATTTCAACACTGCCTCCCACCCCAAGCTCCTTTCAAAACTAACTGAACTCATCCTCTCCACCTCTACTACTCTTTAGTTCTCCAACTACCTAAGCACCAGACTGCAATCTGTTAGATGGCATTCCTCCTGCTCCCCTTTCTTACCTATCCAAATAGGTGTCCCTCAAGGCTCCATTCTAGGCCCCCTTCCTTTTAATATTTTTACTAACAATCTTCACTGTGCCTGCTGCACCTCTTCACTGATCCAGTACACCGATGACTCCACTCTAATCACCCTCTCCAACATGCCTACTGAACTCCTCTCCCTCATACAGTATTCTTATAATACCATTGAACATGGGTTAATCAATAACTAACTCATCCCTAACCCAAAGAAAACCAAGCTTCTTCTTTTCCTTCCAAAATCTATGTGCAGCATTAAATCCTCCTTCAGTGTCTCTTCCCTGGACAACACTATCACTCATACCGACTAACACACCAAACTACTCAGAAATGCAATTGATGATCAACTGAAATTCGACCACCATATCCAGCAATCCAGCAAAAAAAAAATGCTCAAAACTTTGTTTGCTGTATAGAAATAAAAAAATTTGCATCCATTACCTCCAGGACCTCACTTGCTCAAGCCTACCTCCTCCCCTGTGTGCTCTATGTTTACCCCATTTTTACCCACCTACAAACTAATCTTCTAGCCAAACTTGAACAAACGTATAACCAGATAGCTAAATTTGCTTCTAACTCCCCTTATAAATCCCATCACTGCATTGCCCTTAAACAACTGTAGTGGCTTGAATTCCTTCAACTACTCCAGCTTTCTCAACTACAGATGACAAATTCCCTTCTATACAAACCCACAGGCTGTCCTTCTCTGTCCACCCTCATATCCCTCTATAAACCCTCTCAATCTCTCCAGAGTGCTGACCAAATGTTACTTGACACCTACAGGCCTAACAAAACCATAGGTAGATTACTTTATAAATGCTCCTTAGCTCAAACCTGGAACAAACTCCCAAGTAATCTACACACTATTCTATCTCCAATTCACTTCAAAAGAGAACTGAAAAAATATCTTGCAAACACTCCCTCCTGCACCTGTCACCACCCTACCTAACACATACTTCCCAACTAATTCTGACAATACATATTTCTTTTGATTTGCTCTCTCACCCTACTGTAATAAAACTAATGCTGTATTACCTTACCTAATTCCACTAATCAACTCAGCACTTAAACCCTAGTTTTCCTTCTCTTCGTTTTCTACTATACTCCGCACCCCTTTCCTCTCTTCTTACTTTCACTCTTATAATTGTCTTTCCCTCACCCTTCTTACTCTCCTATACATTTCCCCCCTTATTTTGTTTCTTACCTTTTTTTACTTCATACCTCTTTTCTCCTTCCTATCTATTTGATCAAGGTATTTAATTAGTTTTGGGGGCTTCTCTATCTTAACCGTCCCTTACTTTTTATCTGTTTTATCATTTGTTTCAATTTACATTGTTACAATAATGTATATATTTTTGTAATTGTTCTTACTATGTCTGTATTGCGAAATACTCAGTTTTTGGCATGAATGTCTTGCTATTACCTTGTTCTGTTATCTTTTTGTGTAGAGCTTTTCTCCTTGGATTTCCTCTGAAAATAGGCCATAGGTGCAGTTGGACTAATCCCGTTAACAAAAGACAATAAATAAATAAAATAAATACATTTTTTTCAGCTTTCATTTATTTCACTGAAGACCTGATGGCAAAGCAGTGTCTATTATTGTTAAATGAGCTTCTTATGCATTAGAGGTATATTACCCAAGAATGGGGGACTCAATAAGTGATGACAGTGTGCACTGGATATACATTTTAGGTGAAACTGTTACTGGTCACATAGCAGAATGTTTTCTTCTAATGGACCTGTGAACCCTTGGTTGTTTGCTTAAACCTGGTGTGTTTCTAGACATCACCGCTCAGTTGTGCAGAGTTGCAACTAGACAAGTAAGTCAGAATTGAACTGTTGGATTTAACATGAAAATAGATCACACAACTGCTGGGAAAACACTTAACCATTATGCCAACTGGTCACTCTAGGCACAAAATTAACCACAATGGGTTTAATTTTGAACAATACAATACAGCTATATAAACATCAACTGTGTATGTTCCTACTGCCAACAATGATGTAAGAGTTGTACAATTAATTAATGGTGCTCTTAGAGGAGGACGGTGGTGACAGAGATGCTTTAGAAGGCACTGAGTCATCAGAATTATCAGACTCTAGCCCAATGATAGGACAGTATTCACAATCGCAGTCTATGCTCCAGAGCAGGGTAGTGAAGAGAAGAGTAGATTCAGAGAGCAGTTGCAGGATTCAATAAAGCATGAAATGGTATTGATAATGGGTGACTTGACATATCAGGACAGACAGACAGACAAGCAGAACAGGATAACAGGGCTGCATGTGTCCACATGGGTGGGGACACAGGAATAAAGAAGGAGAGGCCATTCTAGACTTCTGTCTGATAAATGGCTTGACAGCAGACAACACAAGATCACATGCAACTCAAGTAGACGTCCTCCTAGAACTGAAAGAGCTGTGGGAAAGAATCAATGATTGCAAAGTCAACCCCAGTGAAACAGTTGGCCCACAGCATAAACCAATGGTGGCTAAAACCAGGCTGCAAGCAGCAGTAGGAGAAAGCTCTAAGGTTAACAGAGACCATGTTGAAGACTTGGAAGTTGACTGGAGATACAGCACAACAGTTCGAGGAATTACTCAGGGTTTTAGTACCTGAAGAAGAGGAGGAAATAGGTGGAGTTGAAGAAGGATGGCAGCACCTCTAAACAACATATGTGAGGACTACAAAACAGATATGTGGCCGAGCCAAGTATGGAAATAAAGTACACAAGGAAAGCTGGTGGTGGAGTGCAGAAGTCTAGGAAGTCATAAAAAGAAAGAAGGAGTGCAGGAAAACGTGGCAGATAGGAAAGACGGACCAGGCTAGGAAGGAATACTGGTTGGCTAGCAAAGAGACTAAGAAAGGAGTTGCAATAGCAAAAGACCAAGGCATCCAAGGCACTCTACCAGCTTCTGGAAAGTGACTCAGTAGGTGGCACAAAGAAACTCTATCATGTTGTAAGGCAAAGACAAAAAATTAAAGAAGATAATCAGACAGCCTTCATAAGGGATGCCAGCAATAACAACCTGCTCATCAGTCCACAGGGCATCAAAGGCAGATGGAAGGAGTAGTTTCAGCAGGTTCTGAAAAGAAGCTGTACTGGCTCAGACACAGCCTATGATGAGAAAAGAAGAGGAACCCACCATGAAAGAAATAAGAACAAACTAAGGAAAATGAAGTCAGGGAAAGCAACAGGCTCAGATGAGGTCATAGCATATATGATCAAGATGTTGGCTGAGAGAGGAGATAAACAGTTCTTGAGGGTACTCATAAAAGTGAGGAAAGAAAGATGCATCCCAGATGACTGGAGAATAAGCTTTTCATGCCACTGTACAAGAATAAAAGGGACATCCACAACTATGGGCAGTACATAGGTATCAAACTCCTCTCCCATTGCATGAAAGTTCAGGAGAGGGTGATTGGTAAATGGATACGCAGAGTAGTAAAATGTATGATGGGAGGTCAGCAGTTCAGATTCAGATCAAGATGAAGAACTGACCTAATGTTTGCAGTGAGACAGATAGCTGAGAAGCTAGAGATGAGGAAAGAGTCCAAATGTCCATTCCTAAATTAGGTGAACGCATATGACAAGGTTTCAAGAAAGTTGATTTGTGCAGTCCTGCGGTGGTTTGAACTCCCAGAAACATTTGTAGAATTATGGAATTAGTGTAAGCTATGCACAAGGACCCAATGACTCAAGTACAAGCAATGTTCAGTCTCACAGAGAGATTCCCAGTGGGAGTGGGTGTACACCAGGGTTCAGCTCTGAGCCCAGTGCTGTTCATACTGGTGAAGTACTACATTAGCAAACAGGTCAGAGGGGACAGATCAACAAAGTTACTGTATGCAGATGATCTGGCATTACTGGCAGACTCTGAGCAAGAATTTCAGCAAAGGATAGGGGAATGGAATGCAAAACGGAAAGCAAATGGGATGAAACTGAATACAGATAAGACAGTAGTAATTGCAGCAAACTAGGGAAAGCAGAAGAAGCTGAGATCTGAGATAGAAGGGAAGACAGTCGAACAGGTTATCAGCTTCAAATATCTGGCAGGGGTGGTTGAACAGAAAGAATGTCTGAATGAAATGGTCAAAACAAGAATAAGAGGGGCTGCAGCCAGCTGGCATAGAGTGTCAGGTGTAGTGTATGACAGAAGAATGCAAAGATTGTGAACTGATTTGAGCTTTTCTCCTTGGGTCTCCACTGAAAATGGGCCTTTGGCTCAATTGGACTAAACTGGTTAACAAATGTCAAATAAATAAATAAAAAATAAATAAGAAGCTGAAAAGTAAGGTGTACATAACATTGGTGAGACCAATACTATTGTATGGTACGGAAACCTGGGGAGTAAAGGCAGAGTAGTTGAGGAAGCTAGATGTGATGGAAATTAAGTGCCTAACATAGGTGATAGGATGCACACTATGTGACAAAGAAATGAAGACATAAGAGCAGAAGGCAAAGTAGCTACAATTGCAGAAAAGGTCAAAGAGAAGAGATTACAGTGGTTTTGGTACATGTGCAGAAACCCAGAAGACAATGGAAGAGGAAATGAGGGCAACCAGCATAGAGGTGGATGGAATGTGTGAGAGATCTGTGAAAGTCAGGCATGAGTGTCGAAACAGGCAGAAATGTGGTATTGAATCAAGTGAGATGGTGACAGTTAAATTGACACCCCAACCCCATTTATAAAATGGGAAAAAGGGGGTTGGGGATGATGATGATGATGATACTGATGAATTAATATTGTGACTGTAGTGGAGCCAGCTCTTTTGCTAGGTTACTGCTGTTCTGCACTTCTCACTGAGTATGAGCTAGACTGCTGTTACACCTATTGCTCTCATAAACTCTGCTGTTGTGTCATCAAGCTGGTTATCCTGTTTTACTGCTCCTTGTCTACTGTTGTGGCATCCAGGTTCGTTTGTTGATTTGTCTCATTGTTTTAGCAGTATCCTTTCTGGATTACTGATTTCAATTTAATACATGTATGCACTCTGCTGTTGTTGTATCCCAGCTGAGTTACAATGTCTTATACTCTTTGCTGCTGTGACAGCCAAGCCAATTTGCTAACGCAACCATTGCTCCTACCATGGTATTCAGGCCAGCTTGCTGATTCTTCTCACTACTTACTGTACCACTTCACAGCTGTTTCTCCTGTGCTAGAACCACCTGAACTTACAGTCCTTGACTGCAGCATCACTGTAGTACATTTGTATAACTCCTTCTTTATTAGCACAGAAATCAGCTCAACATTACATACCAGATTGTTGAAACCACTAGGCAGTAGTTGGCACTTGCATAAGCTGTCACTAGCTTTTTAGCACAAGGCATGCTGAGGCAGTGCGCTACATGACTCATATTTACTGACAACTGCTTACACACTGAATCACTGACTGACTACTTTTGAGAGTTCTTAACTCTTACTAAATCTGGAAGCCAGCCTCTCATCAACCCACATTGTCTGGATTCATCAGGTTGTCAGTACTACACATGGTAATGTCTTATTCATAGGTGACTCCACAGTGAGAAAAACAGATGCAACACTCACCAGGCTGAGCAATGAAACGGTCATAGTGAGCTGCCTCTCACATGTCAATATTCAAGTCTCTTCACCCCAAGTGTGCGTATGGCATGATTGTTATGCACATGGGAATGAATGATTTCAGACACATTTCCTTGGAATATATGAAGAGAGGCATGATGAAGTTCTCCAAATATGTGGGCCCAACATGGTATGAAGCTAGTCTTTAGCAGCATCATACAACCTCCAAAAATTATACCATGATGTAAACAAAAGATGGTTGACTTCAACAACTGGCTTGTGTATTGGTGCCATCCCAGTGGGGATACAGCATGTCTCAGCCTGGAAGGAGATGATTGCCAGTCCAAGTTGTATTGACAGGGAATGCCCTTATCTCTCTCTCCTCAGAGCTTTTTTTTTTTTTTACATTGGCGAAAACATTCTACACTCCCAGAGAGTTTCTTTAGACAATGCCAGTCTTTTCCAGCTACCAACCTACTCTGACAAAATCAGGACTTATTAAAGGTAGTGCTGCGCAATGGTAGAAACCAAAAGAATAAACTGCACTCCTTAAAAGCATCCCTGACCTTAGAAAATATCAGTAACTGCATCATCACTGAGACACAGTCATTATATAATGATAATGTATACACCTCACCCCACTTCCACCAGGATTCAATATCTACCAATGGTTCTGGCCCAACTTTAGGAACAAGTGTGGTACCTGTAGTGGTATGTCCATATTCCTATGAAACCTCATCACTTCAAGACTTATATGGTAAGACAATGACCTTCTCCACATCCTAGTTACTATCAGTAAGATATCTTACCATATCCTAGCCAACTACAGAACCCCCTATGAGGCCCACAGCCATGAGAGTCCCTCTCTATGTAACCTAACACTATTATTCTCTGAAACTTCAATAATCCATCCATAAGCTGAGATGCTTGTACTGGTACAAATAAGCATGCAAACAGCTTCTCACATTTCAATGATGCAAACTCTCTAGAACAGATCCTTCACCCTCCAACTTGGTGCTCAAAAATACTGGATCTCGTCCTTACAAATATATCAACAATATGCTGTACATTCACAGTTACCCACAACTGGTCAGAACTGACCACTGTACAGTATAATTTGCTAGGATCAACAAAACCACCTTGCCTGCAAACCCCTCAGTCTTCAAGAGACTTCTCAAAAGCAAATCTTCAGCTAGCAGATGACTTCATGTAATTTAGCAACCATCCCCGTTGTGGGCCCTGTAGCAAACACTGCTGCATTTACAGAAGGCCCTATCTGACACAAATATAAGGCTAAATTAGGAATAAACTTCTGTGATGGAATCCTAGTATAAACAAGCTATATAACATAAGGAAAAAATCCTTGTAATGAGAAATAAACTGAATACATCCAGCTTGAAAGTAAACTTGAGATTAAACAGAGAACATAGATAAATATGAAATGAAAATTGCCATCTCTGTAAAGGACAACTAAAAAGTATTTTTCAACTAAGTTAGAAATGTTATAAGGAATATCTATCATTGCACCAAGCTGATAAATGCCAATAACACCTACTCAGCTCCTGAGGGCCCTGAAGACATAACAAACATGCTAGCAGCTAAATTAGCTCATGCTTTACCCCCCATCTTTCCAAACTACCTCCCTCCATACTAGCTTTGGTTATTCTCTCCCATAAGGGTGGACCCACCACTGATCCTTGCATCTACTAACCAATAAGTCTTACTAGCCTTACGAACCCAAACTACTTTTGTTTGAAAAAGAAAGATCCTTTCTACCAAACTGCATAGACTTCTTTGAAAAAGCCACAGAGGCATGGATGAGATCAAACTGCTACATACAGCCTAAGTTGACCTGATGAAGACCTTCAATACCATTCCACATTCTGACATTATTGATAAATTAATCAAACTAAATGGAAATCCTAATGTAACTCACTGGATAGTGAACTGAAAGAACCCAGTCAATCTGGACTGGGGTCACACTGCCATGTAAAAGGTTCTTAACTAGGGGGGTTCCCAGGGATCAGTGCTAAGGCTGCTTCTATTTGCTAAATACTTCTCTGCATTTGTGGGTTTGTGGTTGACTATGCTTACAGATGACTACAAACGTGGCACTATCATCAACTTTCTACAAGACTCCCAGCTCCTCCAAGAGGGTCTAACAAGAACTATGGCCTAAAACGAAATAGTAAAAAGTGTAATATTGTATTCTTTGGGAAATATGAGCACCTATTTATATACTACATAAAGTACACCTACCCGAATTTGACAAAGCCATTAGGGACCTGAAGACTTTTTTTTAGCCAGTGAGCTCTCCTTTGACCACCCTGTAGCTACTATTGGCAGAAAGTCGTTTTACCTAGCACTGATGATCATCAAATGTCTCAACTGCAGGTCCAATTAACTTATTACCCCTTTCTGTACTATCTCATTAAGCCCACAACAGAACAGAAAACTCCCTTTGATATGTACATTTCCAAACATATGATTCATCAAGGGTATGATTTCCATAAGCTCCACAGATCACCTTAAATGTTATCTCGCTTATTCGTCTGGTACAGACTCCAAAAGTGTGGCTTCTCCTTTGTCTACAAGGCCTTAAAAGACCCAACCCTGTTTGTAAAATCTGTAACTCCATGAACACCTTCTCAAAAAATCAAAACAGCTACCATAACATAAGCAGAACCAGTTGACAGGATAGATACCTCTCTCAAAGAATTACTGTGCTCTGGAATAGACTCCCCCTTTAGAGTAAACAAAGTAATTTCCTCTCCAGAAACTACACAGACTAGTGGATGGGTAACTGTAAATTCACCCCTGGACTGGCTGCTCTATCTCTCACGGAAAAGGGGAATAAGTAGAGGAATTTGTGGTGGCTAGGCTTAAAATCTGATCAACAGCCTAGTAATAAGCTATCAACCTGTGAAACTGAAATGATTTTGAGATCATGCCAGCTCTGTGATAGTTAAGCCTTCATATAATAGCATTTGTCTGAAGAGAACATTTATCAAAGAATATTGCTGCATTCATGGAGGTGCAGTGACATCAGAGTTGATTAAATTAAATGACAGTTCTGGGAATGTACAAAGCCACTTTGAAAAGTGAGTTGAACTCTGTTTTCAATTGATTTGCTTTTCAAGAACTGGCTTTCTACAAAATAATATGGAATCACACATCTCATTCACAACCAATTACTTTGAATTGTAGTCTTTACCATCAATTATATTTTCCTTTATGAGTTATTTATAACTGGTTCATAGTGCAGGCATACCCAGTCCAATTCTGCTTGCAAGTCTTTACTCAGAATTCAAACTAGAGCTGTCACCACTGATTTTATTTTTAATCCTTACTATGTTATTGCGAATGTCGCTGTTGATACTTGTAATATACCAATAAGAGACAAAAGAAGAAACTAGAGATAGAAGGAGAGCTATTAAAAATATCTGGGAGTTGGGAAACTTAACAGAAAGAAGGGGGCACTGTAGCCTTAACTCTCAGGCTTTCTCCCTGTTTCCAAATATGTAGATAACATGAAAGCCATGCTTTTACAAACGATCAGGGTAAGGAGGGATATGTTTGGGCATGACACAAGAGTACATTGTCTTTATTTCCCTACCTTTCTCTCTCTTTCTCTTTGCACTCTGATTTCAAATAATTAAAAAAAGTAAATTTATGGGTTCTAGATCATTAGTACCTCTTCAGATATGACTTAAATAAAATTGTCTTCCCCAGCAAGAAAAAGTACAGGACATGAGACCATTTCCTTATACAACCTGGAGCTGCACAAGTCCCTGTATGTACACCCCCACAACCACGGATGACTGACATTTAAAGCATCTAATGATCTCTAATAATCTCCATAGATATAATTTAAACACAATATAAGCACTGTAAATCAGCAACTCCATTCAGTTGGTACAGAGTATTAGGAGATCAGTGTAAAACTTCCATCAAAGAACACAGATATAAGGCATTTTCTTCCTTTCTTGTGAAAGAGGTCTCTTCAAATTGTTTTAGAATGGCACTGGCCAGGTCTTAAATCCTGCTTCACATTCTAGTCCTTTTCCATCACCACAAGATTCCAGCACCAATGTGATATAACCTCTTAAAAATTACTTTGAATCCATATTCCCTTCTCTTCATCTATACTAAACTACTTAATTTCCACAGTTGATAAAAAAGTCAACCTAAATTAAGTCATTATTTGTAATATAAGGAAAATGCTTTCAATGGTCAAAGACATTGGCTTTGAAAGCTGTGACTCCGCATCCATATTGTTAAACCATAAGACTAACCACTATTAATTCCCCTTAAATATAACATCAGTAGAATTATTTAGGAAGGCTACATTATCAGACTCTTTCATTGATTATCCAGTCTGTATGCAGATGTAGGGGACATCTTACATAAAGATGAGTTGCAAGCTTAAATCCAACACACACACACACACACACACACACACACACACACACACACACACACACACACACACACACACACACATGCACACACGCACACTCTCGCTCTCGGTCTCTCTCTCTCTCTCTCTTTCTTCACTCAGGGCCACTAAGTAAAATTTAATAAGCAAAATTCATTCAAACAGTTCATTGATGAACTAGGTCTTGATGAAATGCACCATACCACAATCCCAGTAACCTTTGACACATCACCACCTTTACCAGAAATTCCATACTCAGCAAATCACAGCATGGACTTAGAAAAGAATACTTCATAAATACTACACTTCTACTTGTCACTGAGTTCATGCAGGAAGCAAATGTAAGGTTACCTTGCCCTACTTCTCAGCTTGTCTAAGGCACCCGGCACTATTAGTTATACATGCCTAACAAATAGAATTGCTACTCTAGAAATAAATCACAATTTCCTCAACTGACTGAAAGATTACTTTGCACACTGTAAATACAACATGAAATTCATCCTTCTCTGCTGTATTTGGTACTGTCAAGTGTATCTGTTTTTGATCCTCTCCATTTTAGTTTATCTCCATGTCCTCCCAATGTTCATGCCTTACCTAAGGTAAATTTCAGACTGTTGCTCAAACTACACTACACAAGAATTCTCCAGATTAATGTTGTGTTTAAAAGATTCTTACCAGCTGTTAAATGCAAATAAAAGCAAACTAAGATGCTTTTCTACTTGCTTCTCCTAATCTGACCATCTCTACTAACAATGATACACTGAATGTGTTCATTATCTATTCATTTGTTTATTTATTTATTTGTCTGTTTTACATTTGTTAAACCAGGTAACTGAACTGGTCCAAGGACCTTTTTCATCCATCACCCAGTCCATGGTAATTTACAATAATAAACTAGCAAACACTAAAAATTAAATAATACATACTCAAAAATGACACTACTATAATAAATATATGTAAAATAAATATATAAATAAAATATATTAAGACAGAGTGAATAACTATATAGTGCAATAAATACTTATAAATATTTAGAAACTGCCCACAGCGTAAATCACTGGTTCCCACAATCAGCTGTAAACAGTGGTCAGAGAAGCTTTAAGGTCAACAGAGACTAGGCTGAAGTCCTAGAAGTTAACTGCAGAAAATTCACGAAAGTTCAAGAAAATACTCATGACTAGAACCTCAGTCAGAAGAGGAAATAACACAAAAGATCAATGAAATATGCAGGGCTCTAGCACCTCAAGAAAATGAAGGAATGGGTAGAATTGAAGAAGAATGGCAGTGTCTCAAAACAGCATGAGTGAGAGCCATAGAACAGATATGTGGTCAAGCCAGGTGTGACACCCCACCACTGGACCAGTAATCAAGGAACCTCAATCCTCACCACTGGCAACAGTGGGAGATGTACACCGAGAGGATGACAGGTACACACACAGTATTTTTGGATGCAGCTCTCTGTACCAAGTGAAATTTCCCTTAAGAGCACACAGAGAGCACACAGAGATCACAGTCAGTCTGGGGCTGGTTTCCCCTCTTTCTCCAGATCCCCAATAAGACTCCCCACTGGCACAGCTATAGATTTGAGATCTCAGTTGAATGACCAAGCCCTGACCTCCAGCACCCTCTCTGTCAAACCAGTGCGTTATGTTCCTGCCCAAGTAGCTGACACACACACTCTTTGAGGTTTGATTTACATATACACACACACACACACACATACACCTGGGAAAGGCTAGCACAGGTTCACTAGCTATGCCCCCTTTTGCCCAGACTATAAGGTAGTTATCACTGCCACCAGCCAACTCCTTATCAGCTACTTTAAGGCCCTTAACAAAGGTTATCTAATCTTACTGTGTAATATAAATATTAATACAAATGGTAGTTTGACCAAGAGAAAGGTTATTAGGAGTGGCCCACACATTGTCACCAAATAACTATGCAAGTACTCTGAAAACTTAAATATCTCTAGACAGATCAGCCACAGTGAAAGGTTTAGCTATGTTTAATAATAAATAATAAAATAACAAGAAAATACTCAGTATATAACCACAGCGACATCTGAGTTCAAAATCACAGGAAATATTTAAAACAACATTGCAGGACAGTCTCAAATAAATAAAGAAATGTATCTAAACTAAGCTTCACTATATTCCTAACTATACCTAAGAGAATTATGCTATTCCCTAGAAACTTACTTCATCAGAGCAAGGCAGATGTGTGGTGAATGGGTCTTTTTGTTAGGTCCAA
Organism: Protopterus annectens; assembly: GCF_019279795.1. Lineage (NCBI taxonomy): Eukaryota > Metazoa > Chordata > Ceratodontiformes > Protopteridae > Protopterus > Protopterus annectens. The sequence goes on along the minus strand of NC_056743.1, from coordinate 1,495,583,126 downwards.
GACCAAATACAGAATGCACTGTCTCTCTAGGAGACCTCTCAAATTAATATCTCAAATATTACTGCTGGGATAACTTGCAGAATGACATAATTTCTTGTCAGCTGACTTTTAGTTCCCAGGTGAAACCCCCAGTGCTGGAATCTGGCAGTATTCAGAATCTATCTGTGAAAATACCTAGACCTCAGATCTTTGGCAGATACTGGAAATCATAAAACAATTGCATTCCTTCATACTTTCAGAGGCAGTAATTAGTTCACTCCAGAGACAACACAAAAAGCTTCCTAGTTTTTAGACATTGTGTCTACTTGCTGCATTGAAACTGAAGGCTACCATCTTTTATGGCATAGCCATAAAGTAATTTCATTTCAGTTATTTTTCTGAAGTTAATCTCCTGTATTCCTGTTTCCACTGTTAAAATATATACATTTTAACAGTTACAGTAGTGCATGTACATTTCTGTTCTATTCCAGTGGGGCACACTGTGGTTACATTTCAAACAATACTTTGCAAAAACCTTTTCAACACACACTTCTGTACCAGCAGTTTGATATACACATGACATGCAGTGCTAATACATTTGTAACACAAGCATCTTATATAAATCATGTTGATATTCAACAAATGCATATAATTATTTACAAAATTACAGACAGCTTTGTCACACCAGGTATGGAAGCAAGGTCCATTAGGAAAGCTGATGGTGGAATACAGAGGTCCAGGAAGTCATCAAAAGAAAGGGGGAGTACATGAAAAAATGAGAGAAAGAAAAGATTTAGGTTAAGAAAGTATACTGGTTGACTAACAAAAACCCTAACAGACCAGTTACAAAAGCAAAGAACAAGGCATCAGAGACACTCTACTAGCTACCGGAAAGTCACTCAGCAGATAGCACAAAGAAACTCTATCAAGTTGCAAAGTAAAGAAAGATAAAGAAGACAGTCATCAGACAATGTTCATAAGGGATGCTAGCAACAAACTGATCACCAGTCCTTAGGACATTAAAGGCAGATTGATGGAATACTTCCAGCAGCTTCTGAAAAATGAAAAACCCACAGATGTTGTGCTGCCCCAAACATAGCTTACAATGACAGAAGAGGAGTAACCCACCCTAGAAGAAGAACAGCACTAATGAAAATTAAGTCAGAAAAAGCAGCAGATGCAGCTGAAGTCACTGCAGGTATGATCAAGATGACAGGAAAATTGGGGAGAAATATCTCCTGAGGGTACACACACAGCAGTATGGAGAGAAAGTAATCTCCCAGATGACTGAAGAATAATTATTCTAGTGCCAGTGTACAAGACCAAAGGGGACATTCACAACTGTGGGCAGTATAGAAGTATCAAACTCCTATCACACAACATGAAAGTTCTGGAGGGAGTGACTCATAAACGGCTATGCAAATTAGTAGAAAGTAAGATGGGAGATGAGCAATTCAGATTCAGATAAGGATGCATCACAACCAACCCAATGTTTGCAGATTGTTGAAAATAAGCTAGAGATGAAGAAAGAGTCAAACTGTGCATTCTTAAACTTGGATGAAGCATACAACAAGGTGCAAAGAATGCTGATTTTAAAGTTCTGTGATCATTTGTAGTCCCAGAAACATTGGAAAAATCAGTGCAGGCTATGTACAAGGACCCAGAGAAACAAGTGCGAACTGTGTTTGGACTCAGAAATAGCTCTGAGCCTTTTGTTGTTCATACTGGTGATTGACTATATTAGAGGAATGGAATGCAAAAATAAGGTCACATGAGATGAACCTAAGTATAGATAAGACAGTTGAAATGGCAGCAAATGGGGGAAATCAGAAGAAGGTGAAAACTGAGATATAATAGAATATAGTGGAACAGGTTAACAGCTTTAAATATCTGGGAGGGGTGGTTGAGTCTGAATGGAGAGGTCAAAGATAAAAATCACAGGAGCTGCAGCCAACTGACACTGAGTGTCAGGGGAATTGTATGACAGACGTACACTAAAGAAGTTAAAATGTAAGGTGCACAAAACAGTAGTATGACCAGTACTACCATATGGTACAGAAGCCTATGTAGTAAAGGCAGAGCAATAGAGGAAACTAGAGATGATGGAAAGGAAGTTCCTGAGATGGGTAATAGGATACACACTGCTTGATAGATGAAAAAATGAGGACATCACAGCAGAAGCCACGTAGCTCCACTTGTAGAGAATGTCAAACAAAACAGATTATGGGGGTTTGGGCATGTTTGCAGGAAACCAGAAGACAATCTATTGAAAAAGATTTGGAACAGACAGGAAGAAAACAATAAGAAACAAGGGCATCCAGAAAAAGGATGGATGCTTGCAATGTGTAAGAGAAGACCTGTGACAGTCAAGAATGACTAATGAAGAAGATAGAAGAGTGACAATGAATAGAGAGATAAGAGTGAATATGACACTCTGACCCCATGTCACAAAAATGGAGAAAAGGGGGTTGATGATGGTGATTATGATGACTTAGAAACTGTACTCTATAACTCTAACTTTTGGCTTTCTCATTGACCATGCAGTAAGAAAGTGCTCTCCAATTCTGAGTTCATTATCTTTTATCAAGAACCACCTGATGCCAAGTTCCAAGATGGCTACGCACTGAGTAACAGCTTGTTTCAAGCTCTCCCAGTGAGAAAACAGAAACTCAGCAGAGAAGGCCAGTAGACTTGTGTTTATGGGTGAATTTCAGTGACAGGGTGGTGGGTGCACTGTCTGGATGTCAGCAATAAAGAAATACAAAAGACCTGGAAAAAACTAGCTACAAAAAGTGAAGAAGAAACACTGACTAGGGAGAGTTCTGCAGCTGTTCAGCAAAAAGTAATGTAACCTTCAGACATGACTTCCAATAACCTACAGGGTGATATCAGACAACTGCATACAGACCTGGTTAAAATAAACAAAACACTGGCAGAGTACATCAACACAAGGAACAAAAGGCTGGAACAAATGGAAGAAGCTTTAAACAGATATTCAGATGAGATGATAAAGCTGCAAAAAATAGAGGTTGAAATTAAGAAAAGGCTGGCTGAATATGAGACTGCTCAGGAAGAGATGTTTAAAAAAATATTATTAGAAGACACAGCACGTAGGGAAAACTTGAGATTTTCAGCTATACCAGGGAAACAGGAAGGAACAGACTGCATTAAATTTATGAAAGCACAAATAAGCAACTGGACTGGCATTCCACCGCAGGATTTATTAGTTGAACGGGCACATCATGTGTATGCTCCTAATCTAGCTATAAGAAAGCAACCTAGACCTTTAATAGTAAGGATGCAGTCCTACCAGCAGAAAGAGTTGATTTTATCAAAACTGTGGCAGAAGGACAAAATACTATAAGTAGGAGACAGCAGAGTGTTTGTGGAGAATGATTACTCATTGTAAACCAGGCAAAAGTGGAGCAGATTCATTCCTCTATTCAGAGAATGTTGAGACACAGGTGTGAGATTCAAACTGCTGTATCCAGCTGTCTTCAAGGTATTCTTCCCTAGAGGGACAAAATCATTTTTGATGAAGTGCATGCTAAGGAGGAAATACAAAAGTTTGTCCAACAAAAGCTGAACTGTGAAACAGAAGGAGATTCAGCTTCTTGTTCCTCTGGTAATAAAGATCACAGAGAGACTGCACCTGTGAAACCTTTTACATTTTTTCAAAGGAAAATGTTGGAGAGAAGGAAGGGAGCATGAGGGTTGACTAGAAGAATCGGGAGTACATTAGAAATGAGGCAGAGACAAGTTTTGGGTGATGGAGAAGAACAGTAGTAAAATCAGAAACAATATTGGATTACAATGCAATGGTTATATTTGTGAAATATGACAGCACAAGAAAATCTGGAAATATTGGACTTCTTCAGAATTTATTTGCTGAGTGGGGGGCTCAAGTATTTGCCCTATTTCATGTCATTAATGTTGGAAAATGCTTTGGGGATGAGAAGAGAGGGAAGAACGCTAACTGTAAGTAAAGAAAACACTTTTTTTTCTTAATAGTATTGCATTTATGTTGCATGGTTTTCTTTTCATGCTATTTTGGGGCATAATGGGGATTGTAAACAGGTGCTGTTTTTATTTTTCTCCCCTCTTCTTTTTCTTCTTGTGCAGTTTTGAGAAACATAGGCAATGTAATGGTTAAAAAAAGGTAGCCTAGTTAAAGGGGCATGACAGAGTTCATATTAATGTTTTTTTTTTCATTCTTGCATGGGGAAAAGACTGATTAAGGACCTCTGTTTTAAGAGGGAGAGCAAGTAAATGACTCAACTAAAAAGGCACTGCTGCACTTGGATTGACAAACTTGAAATCCCTGTTTAGAGGGAAGAAAGCACTCAATCAACTGTTTGGGAAATATCTGGAAATATCTGGAGATTTTAGCATTAAATGAATGGTTTGTGAATCCAAGTGCAGCAGTGCCTTTTTAGTTGAGTGATTTGTGGACTTCAGCACTGGTGAGCAAGTAAATGAAAAAGAATATTGAATATTATAAGGCTTTATTTTCTAGCACTTGCATATATGTATATTAAAGTAGCATTTCTGTAGCTGGTGTTCATGATTCCATGGAGACAATCTGATAAAGAGAAACTGGAGACAGTCTGGTGGAAGGGGATTGACTGAGGGAAAAGAAATAAGAACAGAGAAATTGGCTAGGACATAGTGTTCCCTGAAAACAATTAGGGTGTTTTCCAGGTGTGACAGCTTTAAAGTTAATCCAAAACCAATTAGACTTGAAGTAAAGTTCTCTCAGTTTTTTAATGCAATGGGGATACTAATATAAACAGGTGCTTTTGATTTTTCCTGTTCACCCTTCTTCTCTCTTTTTCTCTGTTCAGTTTTCAGAAAAGTAGGCACTGCAATGAAAAAAAAAAGCAAAGGAGAAGGGGAAGAGATGGGGGAGAGCAAAAGGGCCTGGTTAAGAGAGTATGATAAAAGAAAAATAAGTGTGTTTTTTTCCCATGCTTGCATAGGGAAATGACTGGGTAAAAACGCTATGCAGCATCCAGTAGCAAGTTTATTACAAAGCATGTAAATGAAAAAGAATATTGAGTATTGCAACTTTTTTTCTGAAAAACAAGGTACCCTTAGTAGTTTTCTGTCTGGTTTTCATGTCACTATAAGACAATTTGACAAAGAGAAATGGCTTGGACAAAGTGTTTACTGAAAACATTCAAGTGTTTTCTCAACTGGGAGAGTGATATAGATAAACAAAATCAAATAGCACTGACTAATAGCACAGGCTGTACCATGCATCTTAGCATGACTAACCTTTATTTTTGGTTAGCTTTAGCCTGTCTGTGTAGTTATCGACTTAGAACTTATGTTCTTATTAGAAAGCAAAAACTTCAACATTTGAAGATGTACATAGTTTTCTGTGTTATTAGTAAGTTCATAGGTTTTAGGAGTTTTCTGGGGGGTTGTTTGTTTGGTTTGAGGGCTTTCAAAAAAAAAAGTTATGTAAGATGTGTCATAGCAGCAAATGGATATGACAAGAAACAACTGTATAAAAGACCAACCTGCTGAACAGTATATACATGTAACATAAGTATTCACATGTAACATAAAAATTGGAACTAGACATTTAGCAAAAAAGCAGGCATACATAAAAGGTGGTAATAATAACTTGTTGTATCTTTCGGGTTTTCCCGGTTAGGGGTCGCCACAGCGGAACTCCGGTCCACTAATGATTGGCAGTAGATTTTTACGTACCGAGTTGCCAGCCCTGACGTACAACCTTCAACGAAGGTACGCCCATTCACACATGTCTCCACACACAAGACACTTTAGCTGAGAATCGAACAGGACAACGTCTTACTGTGAGGCGACAATGCTACTGCAGCACCACCACCGCAGATAAAAGGTGGTAATAATAACTATATAAGAAAATGATGCTTTCTGTAATGTCTTTCAATTTGAATGGTCTTAGAGATAAATATAAAAAAAGAGAGAGCAGTGAACTATACAGAGTGCAAATAGCTATGCTACAGGAGACACATGGAAAGAACTGAACATGTGAATTTGATAAAGAAAGGTTTTCAATATGGTTATTCAGTGGAATATCTGGGGCAAAGGAAAAGAGGAGTATGTACATTAATTGCAAGATGAGCTCCAATAGTGATAGAAGAGGGGAAAAGAAAAGATAATAATGGAAGATACATAGTACTAAGGGACAACTGGCTAGGGAGGGGGATTACAGTGACATGCATTTACATCCCCCCTAAAACTGCTATAATGGAGCTTGAGAAAATTCTGGGAGAAATAATCAGCTTTCAGCAAGGAATATTACTTATAAGTAGAGACTGGAATTTGGTTTGCAACAGTGAAGATGTGTCTGGGGGGCCTAGAAGGGCAAATATAACAAAGGAGGGTATATTTTTGAAGATATTTATGAAAATGTTTAGTATGGAAAATGTTAACTCAGTACTAGGAGTTTAGAGTGAATTTATATATTACTCACGAAGATACAAAAACTAGGCTAGGCTAGATATATTTTATATCTCACAGGAACATGTGCATTTAATTGAAGGTCCTGAAATGCACCCAATAACTAATTCAGATCATATGCCAATAATAACTAAAATAAAAATGCAAGGTAATGGAATAAAAATTAGACACTGGCACTTTCCCACCTACTGGTTGAAAAGAGAGGAATTTAAGGAATGGGTTGTGGATTTAATTCAGGAACTACTAGAGAAGATAGAATTATCTTCTGAAAACATGGCTAAGGAGTGGGATAAAATTAAAGTGCAGTTTAAAACTAGGTTGGAAATAAAAGAAAGGGAGATATGGTTAAACAATAACAAGAATTATTTAAAGGGATTGACAAATGCTAAAGTATTTCAAAATAGGGGGAATCTCTCAGAACATGAAAAGGAGCAAATCAGAATGCTAAACAGAAAATAAGGGATTACCTCGATGATATGCGCAAGTTTAGAAAGATTGCTGTTAAGCCACTGTTTTTGATAATAATTCTAGAGCACAAAACCTTTTAGCGCAACAACTCAGGCAACAGAAAGTGGAAAGGGCAGTCACCAAGCTTAGGAAACCTATAACAAGGAAGATAACAAGAGACCCTGTAGAAGTATTAGAAATAGTTCAGAAATTTTATGAAAATTTGTATAAAGCAGAGAAATATGGAAATCAAGAAAAGGTACAAATGGAAATGTTTATGCAAGAAATAAAAATTAAATATGCCAAAGTTAGAGGGAAATGAGGCTCAATTACTAACAGCTAGGATAGGAAGGGATGAGATAAAAGTGGCTATGAATAACAATCTACAGGAAAGTCCTCGGGAATAGATGGTATTCCTGTGGAAGTTTGGTAGCTAAGAGGAGAAAAACTGATAAAGATCTAAAAGGTTTTGTTTAACAGTATTTTATGAGGAGAAGTACCACCATCCTGGAAGAAAGCGGTGGTAACGGTAATACCTAAAGAGATTACATACAGGCCCATTTCAATACTAAACCATGATTATAAAGTGTTTATGTCTATAGTGGCTAAAGGAATGGCAAAAGTGATACCAAAACTGATAGATATGAATCAGTGTGGTTTTGTGGAGGGGAAGCACATATTTGACAATATTAACAGAACATTGACAATGACGATCCAGAGGGAAGCAGAATGTAAGAAAGTACCACTTTTATTGGTGGGTCTTGATGCAGAGAAACCATTTGGCAGAGTAGACTGGGACTTCATGAGCAGGGCAATGGAAGCACTTGCTTTCCCTGATACAGTTATAAGGTTGATTAGAATATATGAGGGATCAGAGGTGCAATTTAAGGTGGCTGGGGTCCTCTCCGATAATTTCTGCTTGAGTAGAGGAACCAGGCAGGGTTGTCCACTTTCTCCTTTGTTGTTTACATTATATTTAGAACCATTGGCACAGAAAATAAGGGACTCAAAAATTCAAGGATATAATAGGTATGGTAGTCAGAAAAGTTGGCTTTATTTGCAGATGATATTATTTTATACATGACAAAACCAGAAAGGGACGTTGCAGTATTATGGATCATTTAAGACAGTTTCAGATCTTCTCAGAATACAAAATTAATGAAGCTAAAACAAAGGCAACAGTGCTAAATTATGTTCCCACACACAAATTGGTCCAACAATATCCATACTTATGGGGATATGATAAAATGAAGTATTTAGGAGTATGGATTAGAAATTACTCTGGGGTGACAGCTAAGGAGATGTGGGAAAAGAGTAAACAGAAGATAATACAAAAATTGAGAAACTGGAAGTTTTGTTACATAGATATGCACACTAAGATACATGCCATTAAAATGTTTTTAGTCCCTTTAGTCTTATACACAGGTCAGGCATGTTTTTATCAACCGGAGAAGTTGTGGATAGCAATTAAAAAAAGAGTTGAAGGATTTTATCTGGGAAGGGAAAACATAAGGCTCAAGTGGGATAAGCTGATTTTACCAATAGAAGTAGGTGGACTAGGACTACCTAATTTCAGGGGGAATTTTAGAGCAACATAGTTAAGGCTCTTATACATAGCACAAACATAAAACTATATTTCAAAGTGGAAGGTAATTATGCTGACATAGGGAAGAAGTTCAAGAAATAAGGAGAGATTGGGATTTTGGATGGAAACTCTTAAGGAGAATAACCAAAATCATACAGAGTATTATATTTATAAAATAGCAGGGAGTATTCTAAGAACCAAACCATCACGAGAATGGAGAAAAGAGATTTTGCCGATAGGGATGACTGTGGTTAGCGATACAGATAATAGGCAAGAGGGGGCTGGAATTTATTGAAGAAAACTGGCAAAGGAACCAAGGTACTTGGAGCAAATAACTAGAAAGGGAAAGGTAATACAATGGGAAGAGGCCAAGAATTTATATGGATTGCAGGTTAGAGATTGCCTTCCTTATCAAGGACTGATATCAGAGTATAGGCAAAGAGAAAGAAATAGGGGACTCCTAAATGAAAGACAAGCACTGGTAGAGTTTTTAATAGAATCTAGAACAGAAGCTGCCATTAAAAAAAAGAATAATTAGTAAAGCATATAAAATATTGCATGATAATTATAAGAATCAATCAGAGGAGCTTAGAAAGGATTGGGAAGAGAGACTGGATAAGCAATTCACAAAGAGACAGTGGGGGGATATATGTATATCTCACAAATATGCAACAAAATCTAGAAGATTTAGGATCTTGGCCTGGAAGCGTTTGCATAGGTATTTTTATACCCCAAGTAGACTCCAAATAATTTTTCCTCAGATGGATAGCAAATGTTGGAGGTATAACAGGCAGCCAAGAGGTAGCTGGGAACATAATTTTTGGGAGTGTAATGAGCTGGCAGACTTTAGGGATTCACTGCAGGCCGCTCTGTTGGACATGCTGGTTGAGTGGATTGGATTGACTGGGGGGATTTTTTTTTGAGTTATGATACAGAATCAGAATTGCCTAGACACAGTAAAGTCTTGCTGAGTTTAATTATGGTGGCTGCTAAATATCAATTACTAGAAAATGTAAATCAAAGTCTAGACCAAATTTACTAGAAGTAGTGAATATAGTAACAGAGCTAAAACAACTGGAATTGGGATCTTTAGAAAAGCGAAGGAGCAAACCTCATACGAAAAAAATGGGAATTGTGGGAACAATATATGCAGGGCAGGAACGAGGTTTAAGAGGCAGGATTTGAATGAGCCATATAATGCTTAACTGACAATGACTGGAAGGTTTATAAGTGATGTCTAATGTTTGCAACTACAGTTGTTTCAAGGGTGTCTGTGATGTAAACTGTTTGCAACTAAAGTGGTATCATTTTGTGTTTTTCATTTATATAAATGTAAGATTGCCTTTGTCACTTGTGAAAATTTAATAAAGGTGTTTGGGAAAAAATGAAAAAAAAAAAAAAAGAACCACCTGATGCCAACTTCTGGCATAAGATTGTGTCATCCCTTACCTTCTCCAAAATGTTGTATTTAGTTATATTTGTTGGCTTTTCTTGCACCATTCCCCCAAAATGTTGGCATGTGTACAATAAGTATGCAACAATACTTTCCTGGTCCCTTCTACTGCCACTACTGTGAACTGTATCCTAACATGAATTACATAATTAACATGTTACTCATGTTCTTTTCCCACACCTCCACACCCTGCCTGTTAACTCCCTCATTACATTTCCCTCCTCTCTCATTCCTAACCTTCTCCCACAATCCACACACATGTCTGTTATCTCCCTCATCACCTTTCCCTCCTCTCCCATTCCTAACCTTCTCACGCACCTCCACACACCTGCCTGTTACCTCTCTCATTACCTTTCCCACCTCGTTCATTCCTAACTTTCTCACACACTTCCACACACCTGTCTGTTACTTCCCTCATCACCTTTCCCTCCTCTCCCATTCCTAACCTTCTCCCACACCTCCACACACCTACCTGTCACCTACCTCATTATCTTTCCCTCCTAGCTCATTCCTAACCTTCTCACGCACCTCCACACACCTGCCTGTTACCTCTCTCATTACCTTTCTCACCTCGTTCATTCCTAACTTTCTCACACACTTCCACACACCTGTCTGTCACCTACCTCATTATCTTTCCCTCCTCTCTCATTCCTAATAATCTCTCACACCTCCACACACCTGTCTGTTACCTACCTCATTACCTTTCCCACCTCGTTCATTCCTAACTTTCTCACACACTTCCACACACCTGTCTGTTACCACCCTCATCACCTTTCCCTCCTCTTCCATTGCTAACCATCTCTCACACCTCCACACAGCTATTACCTGCCTCATTGTCTTTACCCCCCTCCCATTCCTAACAGTCTTCCACAATTCACACACCTGTCTGTTACCTCACTCATTATCTTTCCCTCCTCTCTCATTCCTAATAATCTCTCACACCTCCACACACCTGTCTGTTACCTACCTCATTATCTTTCCATTCTTGATCACTCCTAACCTTCTCCCACACCTCCACACACCTGTCTGTTACCTACCTCATTATCTTTCCGTCCTCGATCATTCCTAACCTTCTCCCACACCTCCACACACCTGTCTGTTACCTACCTCATTATCTTTCCGTCCTCGATCATTCCTAACCTTCTCCCACACCTCCATACACCTGTCTGTTACCTCCCTCATTACTTTGCCCTCCTCCCCCATTCCTAACCAGCATGTATTTTCAAGGTAGCTACATTGCAAATGGACACGATTTATGAACAGCATTAGGAGTTATACAGGGATGTATTGTTCTCTTACTAGGAAGCATTTGGAATAACCTCCCTTCAGATATCAGAAGTACCAAATCTAACAATGTATTCATAAAGAAAAATTTATCTTAGCATGGAAACAACACCAAATGCTTACTGTACAAAGACTCATGTGACTAATGTAACTGGATATCCACAAGTTTTCTACTTCTCTTTGCACTTTTTGTAAACGTGGTCATCGGTTTCATGGGTATCGGCAGTCTACATCTCCTCACATCCACATGCAAATGCATCTGTTGAAATAACGGAACTGTTTGGACTAATCTAAACAGCATAATTGCCTCTAATGTGCATTATTGTTACAATATTCTCTGTTTTTTAAATTAGTTTAACCTACTATTTTACTGCTGTTTAGCTGCGTGGTTTTGAAATTGTATGCTAAATAATTAATTACACTTGGAGCTTTTATCACAGCTAAGCATACATACATATACGCATGCATAAATAAATGAGCAGTTTGAGGAAAGTATTTTGACTGAAATTGTCTATCACATTGGTTAACAAATGGGTTATTAGGCCAAGGAAGAAATAACTGAATGTGTGCAACTTGATTATTCACAACCAATAGAGTGTATTGATTTGTGCAAACAAATAATTTCTGTATTACTCCTTTAATGGTATTTATAAACGGAACTCTCTTTGTACACGTCTTGGAAATAAATTGGGAAGGGCGGCTGACAAGTAAATCCTCAAAGCAAATATAAACATTTGTATTGAGCATTATTCCATTGTAAGTACTTCTACTCAGTGTTATGTGGGGAGTATGGCAGCCACCATGAAAGCCCTAGAGCCCTTACAAGGCTAACCATATTTATCCCAAGTTGCCCCAATTATCAGTGAGTGAAGTTTGCAGAAGTAAGGGTCTGTGGTAGTGAATAATTTTTTTTTATTTATTTATTTATTTGACATTTGTTGACCATGATAGTCCGACTGAGTCAGGAACCTCTTTTCAGCGTAAGCCCTGGGAGAAAGGCTCCACAAATTAAAACATTGACACAAGAATAGTAGAGAGATAATTAACTATACAAGTGGGAGTATAGCTTAGAATTAGTTACAAGGTAGATGTATTGATAAACAGACAATTGGTATACATTTACAACAGTAGTCTTTGCAAACAAAAAATATAGAGATGCAAGTTGATACAGTTAGTTTATCTATTACAATCTTTTTAGGTAGACTGTTGGTGTACATAATGAAAGTTTATATAGCATGAAGTCAGTAGCTTTAGGAAGGAGGGTAAAAAAAGGTTACAGTTAGTTATTTAATATACAACAGTAAGACTAGCAGTTGATTTATAAGGAGAAATGGGAGGAGGTTAGTATATGTTGTCAGATAACTGTTTTTTAGTTCTATAAATCTAGCTGCTATGTCCTTTGATGGGGAGGGAAAAAGCATGGTAGTATAAAAGATGGGAAGAAGGAGGAAAAATGCAAGAGTAAGGAGGAGAAGGTGGGAGGTAAGAATGGATAGCTAGGTTTGTTCTGAAACAGGGGCAGATGCTTGTGTCTAGGCTGTGTTTGTTTAGCGTGAATTTAAAATTCTTCCGGTTTGTTATAGCCCTGATGTATACTGGTAAGGTATTCCAGAGTTTAGCTACAGTGTAGGAATATAGACAATGTTCAGCTTTTTTGTTTGGTCTGTGAAGCGTTACTAGTTGCTTGTCTTCAGATCGAATGGTCCTGGCAGGTATGTAGGTTTGGAGAAGTGGTTTAAGTGCTGGGCAGTTATTGGGTTGATATATAACTTAGTGTGCCATATTGAGTTGTAAGTGGTCTAGGAGGAGTGGAAGTTTGACCCACTTGAGGGTACTGAGAGCTGTGCAGTGGTGTGTGTTATAGGCTGAATGTATGGCAAGTTTACCAGTTTTATTGTAGCAGGATTCAAGTTCGTTTTTGAAGATGATCTGAATGCTTGTTAGAATGGAAGCACCATGTAGAAGGGAGGGGAGCAGGTAAGGAGTGGCCAGGGTGGTTTTGGTGGTTGAGTTCATGAAGTTTTTGTGCTGGTAGAGCATACCTAGTTTGTAGTGTTGTTTTTTTTTTTTTTTTTGCATTGTGGATATGTAGATCAAAGGAAAGCTTATTGTCTATAGTCATCCTAGTAGTTTGGCTTGAGAAACAACTTATATTTGAGTATTGTTTACAGAAAAGATCTTAAAGTCAACTGAGAGATTTTGGGGTGTGAAAAGGAGGAGTTTGGTTTTATTTGGGTTCAGCAAGATATATGCATTCTTTATCCAGGACTCCATGGAAGTGAAGGCAGTTTGGGTTAGAAGCAGAAGGTGTTTTATATTGTTGGAGGAGGAGATGATAGTAGAATTGTCAGCATATTGTATTAGGGAGATTTGGTAGGAGGTGGTATGAAGGTTGTTAATGAAGATGTTAAAGTGCAGTGATCTGAGAATGGAACCCTGAGGAACTTCAGTGCTATTAGGTAGATAGCGGGAGAGGGTTCTCTGCCATTTTACACATTGTCTGGCTGTTAAGTAGCTGTTAAACCATTGCTGAGTTGTAGGGAAGAGACCAAGGGTAGAGAGTTTATGTTGAAATACTGGGTGGAAAATGGTATCAAAGGCCTTGGATAGATCAAGGAGTATTACTGAGGATAGTAGCCCAGCATCCCTGGCCTTGTTGGCTATATCTGTGAAGGAGTTAAATGCAGTAGTTGTACTATGTGAAGGTCTGAAACTATGTTTTGTGGAGGTGAGTAGATTATTTTGCAGAGTATGATTAAGCAGTTGTTTATGTATGCATTTTTCTAACAGTTTGGAGAAGGGAAATAGGATAGTGATAGGTCGATAATTGGTAATTTCAATGCCCTTGCCGCCTTTGTGTAAGGGTGTTATTATGGATTGTTTCCATAGGGTGGGGATGTAGGATGCTGAGATGGATTGGCTGATGAGTATCCAGACAGGGTAAGCTATAGCTCTGGTGGGAGGTCATCAGCGGAGGGAGAACAGGGTTTTAGTTTAAGGAGCAACCTACATATGTGGTGAGTGGGTACTGGTTGTAGAGTAAGGTGATGAAGATGTTGGTCAGCTGTAATTGTGTTCTGTGGGAGGAAGGAAGGAGAGGAGTAACTTTTTTATTTTGGGAGATGCTGGGAATGTGCATGGGGTGAGAGTTTGTGGGGTTGCTGGAAGGATTGAATAAATTGAATATATTATCTATAAAATGTGTGTTAAAAGCTTCTGCTATTTGGGATGGGCTTTTATCTGTGGCAGTGGATGGGTTTTCTTTGGTCCCAGGGGAGAGGAGTTGAGAGATGGTATGCCAAAAATGTTATGGGTCGTTTTTGTGGGAGGTTAGCTGTTGGGAGAAATAGTGCTTCTTATCATTGTTTTATTATTTTTTTTTTTTTTTTTTTTTTGCTTGATTGCGCAGTTGTTTATATTTTTGGTAATTTTGGTCTTTTTTTTTTTTATTCTTGCCAGGCTTTATCTATTGCTACTTGTAAGGATTTGGTAGGTTTGGTTAGCCAGGGAGAATGATTCATTTTTATTGTTTTTGTGTGGAGAGGGGCTAAGATGTTAATGGTATCCAGGTATATTTTGTGAAGTGGCTGATGGCATTATCGAAAGGTAGGGTTTTTAGTATGGACCAGTTTAGAGATTAAACGAGTTAACATGGTATTGGTTAAAGTTAGATAAGTTGCGTTATGTTCTATAGATGTGATTTGTGGAGGTATGGGTCATGGTTCTGTTTGTATAGGTGGGCAGCTGGTCACTTAAAATATTTGGGAGGGTTCTGGAGTTGGAGTATTTGTAAGGCTCTGAAACTAGGATCCAGTCAAGAGTAGATCCTTGGTCACTGTTTTTGAACTTTTAGTTGGATCAGAGATGAGTTGAGTAAAGCTATGTAAGTTTATGCTTTTAGTGGGGTATTCAGAGTTTAAAATTTGCCAGTTTATGTTGATATCTCCCATGATGATGGTTTCATTGGATATGTTTTGAGGGATCCCCTTCAGTAGATCGAAAGTTTATATGTTCGAACCACATAGGGCCAAGACCATATGTTCAAACTTGTAAAAGTCCGATCTGACTGAATGGAGATCTCCGTACAGAGCAGAAAGGGAAGATTTCCCATTTCTGCAATGTAGTGTGAGCTCGGAGTTGGTATATTTAAGTAAGGGGGGTGTGGGGAGTGCAGGGGCACCCTGCTGTAAATGTTTAGTTTTGTGTTTTTTTGGTTTTATGTGGTTTTACATCAGTGTTCAAACTTTTATGAGTTCGAACATATGGTCTCGGCCATATGTGGTTTGAACTATAAAAGTTCGATCTACTAAAGTAGATCCATTTTGAGAGATCCATGATAGAATGTCTTCCAATACAGGGATGTTATTCCCTGGTGGATTATATAGGACTGTGATGCATATTTGTTTGTTTTTATTGATACTAAAGGAGGCTACGAGAATTTCAGCAGTACCGAAGGAGGGTATGGGTTTAGGGTATGGGAGTAGGGTGAGAATGCTGGGAGAGATTAATGCTACACCTCCCCTTTTTTGTGAGTTTGGTCTGCTCTTATTATGTTGCAGCCTGGTGGGAATAGTTCAGTATCTTTAGTATGCGGCTTGAGCCAAGTTTCAGTTACTGCAAGTATGTCAGGGAGTGTTGGGTTAGCAATACGTGGAATTCCATAATTTTGTTGCAGATGCTATGCAGATTAAGAGTGACAAGAAATGGATTTTTAGGGGAAGAAGTTTTGGAAGAGGTAAGGTTAGAAGTTGGACCTGGGTTGAGATGGATGTCTCCACATTGTTATTTGAATGTTTAATTTTTGTGAAAGGTGACGGTATTGGTTTAGGGCATTCATTTAGAATTTTAAATCTGGTGAATAGTAGTATGCTAGAATTATATCGACTGGGTGATATATTAGAAAAAGTGTCTGTTTTTATTTCTAGGGAAGTATTGGATGTGGTTGATTTTTTTGTTATGATGTAGTTTGAGGGTTTAATGTAGTGGCATGTAGAAGACTGACAGGGAAATGAGGGGGAGTGTGGTAGCTTCATATTGAAACATGGTAGAGAATGTAAAGGGTGACAAGAAAAGTAATGACGTAGAGTAATGGATTAGGTGAGTGGGGGATGTAGAGTGATGAGGTATGGAGTGTACGTGTGGTATGATTTGCTGGAAGATGAATTGTAAGTATGGGATTTGGTGGAGAGGGAGAGTAATTGGAAGAATATGATTGGAGAAAAAGATAATTGGTAGTGAGTGATTGGGTGCAGAAGATGTAAGGGTAGGAGTTTAGGGTGGCATAAATGTAAGTAATATGGTGGTGGACGGGATTGGGGGTAGGGTAGGGGAGCAGCATGACCCAGAGCAGAGTGAGGGTGAACAGAGTGGGATGGCCCGGATCGCAGGAAATGTTTAAAAAAAATAACCAGAAACCAGAGAAGCCATGAGTACATTATACAGCTGAGATATTTTAAAAGTCGATATAGAAAGTGAAGGATAGAACAGCAGCAAATGGAAGCAACAGAACTAGATATAGGTTAAATTAGATTAGATGGACAGAAGGGCAGAAATCTAGTAGAAGAAATTAGGTCAGTGGTGTGGTAGCTGCAGTTAATAAATAGGCACTTGCAGGAAGAGTGTGTAAAATATACATTAATCTGTGTTGAAGTTAGTTGGGCTGGAGTGGCTGAGGTGAGGAGGCATTGTTGTTCCAAGCTTGGTGGAGGGGGATCTGCACTGTTATTTTTTGTTTTACACGTAAATTGCCTAGATAATGAAAAGAATGAAAGTAGGTTAGCTATGAGAGTCCAGCTGTCTGTGGGAGACAGGGTGTTTAGATTTAAGCAAGAGGTAGAGAGGGAAGGGAAAGAAAAGTAGTTTGAATAGGAGAGAAAGTGTTGCTTGATAAGGGCAAGAACCAGCTATGGATAAGAAGAGGTTAGTACTAAGGAAGGTAAAATTAGTAGTTAAGAGAGAGGGAGGTGTTTGTAGGACAGATGAAGTAAGAAGCAGGCATTAGATGGAAAGTAGAAATAGAAAGAAAAGTTTGTCTAAGTAAAGGATAGGTGTGAAGATAAGGAAAGACTATCAAGTGTTTAAGCAGCAGATAAGGAGAATGGAAAAAGTACAAATTCAGTAAATCAATGTAATAGTTTACAGCCCAATAAATGCAGCAAGTCACATTAACAGTTTTCTTTACAAACAATTCAGTAAGTTCTAAATAGCAGTATTCAAAAAATACAAAATTCAGTGTGTCCCTGTAATAGTTTACAGCCCAACAAATGCAGCGTGTTGCTGTGTCAGTTTTCTATAACAACAATGCAGTGAGTTTCAAATAGTGGTATCCGGTACAAATAAAAAGCTGAGGGCTATCTACAGAAGCAATGCAGTGAGTTTCACTAGTAGTATTCTGTATAATAAGAGCCAAGGGTCTTACTATCAGTTTTCAGCACAAGCAAAAGTATCAAGAGTTCACCATACTATTAAGCATATAATTCTCTACAGCCATAAAGTACCCAACACATTAGTGACCATTTCTCTTTAATGATAATGGTCATGAATAGTTTGGCCAATTCTTATATGAATAAAAAAATTTAAACAGTGGTTACCATGCTCATCGCTAAAGGTAAAGAGCAATAAAACAAAATGGTATTGAGCAACAGCAAGTAAGTTTAAGGAGCACAGTACAGGATTAAAGTTGTTTTATATATATATATATATATATATATATATATATATATATATATATATATAGAATACAGTGACAGGGATTTCAGTCTTTCTCCATAAGACTTGTTTTGTGTACCCTGTGATTTCTTGGTGAGAAACCTCTGTGGTCTCGCTAGTTATTGCAGGTGTCTGGTGAGGTACATGCAAAAGTGAGCATTGTACTTAATTATTGGTCAGATGAGGATCGAGTATAATAGAATTATAACATCCTTAGATCTAGATTTGATCTCATAATTATGTCATAATTATGTTGGAGGTGTATATACCTAATTATGGCAAATATATAATACAAAAGAAATTTCCGTGTAGTAGCAAGGCTGTGGTATATTTAGCCCTATGTTCTACATGCCCTAGTTTCTACATAGGGAAGACCATTAATCCCTTTAGGAGCAGAGTCTACCAACATAATTATGACACTGGCCAAAAAGACACAAAAAATGCCTTAGCTGCACACATACTATCCCACGATGGGCAAAGTTTTAAGTTTATCATCATTGACCAGGTTAGATTAGGGAAGAGAGGGGCCCACTGAATGACTATCTAGAATTAAAAGAGCTTAGGTGGCAAATAAGGGCTAATGCCTCCCAATACCCTGAATTAAATAGTGCTATTTCTATAAGTTAAATTTTAAGGTTAAAAGCAGAATTTTTTATGTAAATATGATATATGTTTTAACAATATTTGTTATAATAAGAAATGTGAGGAATAATCGATTTTATGGTTTTAATGGTTATATTGAGGTAGGGATGTCTATTCTTGTATGTCTACAACTCATGTTTTTTATTTTTATGTTTAGTTAGGATTTGATATAAATGCATTTCCCTTTAAGAGATTAATGATGTAGTCAATTGGTTCTTCAATTAATGAAATATCGGAGATCAGATATAAGGAAATCATGTTAGATGTGAAATCTAGGATGCAACAAGTTGAACAAAATGTCTTAACTCATAAAAAGAAAAAAACTGAGCCGAGACATCAATGATTTCCAAAATAATATGGTGTACTCTGTTGTTCAGAATAAGTGATTGGGTATATCAAAGACTTGGTGTGGGGCCTCTAATGATAGGAGGACTCGTGATTCTTCCTGGTCTTCAGCTGACATGAGTGTGAGCAGCAAAAAGAGCATTTCATTTGAAGACGTACCTATGGGGGACATGAATAATGGCCAAAAAAATTGATATCAGAAACACATTCTTCCAAACAGAGACAAACACATAGTTTTTATTGGAAAGGTCAGCAGAATGGTGGTTACAGCAACAACAGCAGAAAAAAGTAAGGAAGGACTTTGTTTATGTATCACAGCAAACTGTTGAATCTCATTTTGACTGTCTAGTAGAACTGAAGCCTTGTACACCATTATGGAGGGAATGTTTGGTTTCTGGGGAAATTGACTCAATTAATGTTCAGGAGGAATGCAATGCCTGTATTGTTGAAGAAACTGTTGATGTTGTAGCCTCCCCTTTTAGGTAGTTGGGGCAATACTGATGGATCACTTAAAGATAGCGAACTTGTCTGAAGTGCAGCTAATGGAAGAACTTGAGAAAGTATTATTAAAGGGCCCTAAATTTGTTCCAACTAGAATACCAAGTTTAGCAGACATCACTTTAGATGTGAAAAACTTTTGTTGGAAGTTATTTTTATGGGTATTTTTTAATACTTCTGACAGTAGAAATCAAGCCTCTGTACAAACTGATTTAGAAGGTCATGGCGACTTATTAAATTTAAGTATATGATACAGATTCATGTTTTGAATTGTTCAATGATACAACTGAAAATGTTGTGAATGATGAAAATGTATATGAATCTGAACATCCAGAAAGTAGTGTTTTTTTATACAGGTTATGGTCATCTTCATGTTCCCTGTTTTCCATCTAATAAGAGTAAATTTATGCCACCAAAACAGTCAATGCGCATAACAATGTTTGAGAATGTGATTTGTAAGAGAATTGAACATGAATTTGATGTTTTTCTTAAGAGTGAAAAAACATATAATCTGTCAAAGAAGGAATGGCTGGAACTGCAAAAGGTATGTTCCAAGTTAGATGAATTTGTCTTTAGGCAAGCAGACATGGTGGGAAACTGGGTTGTAATGAAAAAAAGAGACTATGATAAGATGGTTAAAGATTTAATCTGTGAAACTGATGATTATGTTGAACTGATAGTAGCCCTTTGTTGAAATTTAATGAAGAGTTACTTGAAATTTTGGAAAGAGGTGATAGATTGGGTTTCCTGAATACCAGGCATGTACAAAAGATTTTCTTAAGGAACCCAAAATTTTACTCCATACCTAAGATTCATAGAAATGCAAGGTTTCCCCTGGGAAGACCTATCATTTCTATGATAGGTTATTATTTGAAGAATGTTGGAGAATGTTGGCCTGTTTTCAGACTTTCATCTTAAAAAGTATTTGAAAAAAGTGCCATCCCATATTAAAAGCATGGGCGAGTTGTGTGAGGGACTTAAGAAAATTAAATGGCAGGAAATTTTTTTCTGGGCCACAGTGGATGTTAGTTCACTATATACGAATATTGATACTAGAAGAGGCCTAGAAACAATGGGAAGAATAATGGGGGAGGGTCCCTGATCTTCATTTCTATTACTCCTGCTGGAATTTAGCCTGACACACAATCTTTTACCCCTACTTATGCTGTGGTATATATGAGTGACTTTGAAACTCAGTTCATGTATCATAATGCTTATTTTGTTGAGAATGTAGTCTATTATGGGAGATTTATTGATGATTTAGTTTTTGTATGTAAGGGAGATCAACAGGGTTTTTTCATATTTATGGAAGACTTGAATTGTACAACACATGGTTTGAAGTTCACATACCAGATACATTCCACCAGCATTACCTACTTGTATGTGGAATTGTATGTAGATGAAAATAATATGATACAATTTAAGCCACACAGGGAACCCACTTGGGTTAACAACGTTTTGCATGCAGATAGCATGCATCCCCCACATTTGATTAAGGCATTGCCTTATGGTGAATTTAAACGGGTCTTTCAGAACACATCTGAGAAAAGATTTAAAAAGGTATTTTTAGTTGATGTTTTTGATAGACTCAGCTGTAGGGGTTATCCAGAGGGTCTTTTGATAGAATCTAGGAAGGCAGCTGTGAGAGAAAAAAGAAACCAAATTACCAACGATGGCAAGGGGTGAAGAAAAATAAAGGGAATGATAAAAAGAATAAGGAGAATACAAAATTGGAAGAAAAATTGTTTTTTGTGACAAAATGTTCTCCTTTTTTCCAAAGTGTTGGAGGCCATTATTAGGGAATTTTGATATATGGTTATTGAAGACATGAGTGTAGAACAACTTTTTCCAAATTTGTGACCTTCTCTTATGGCAGATATAGCAATTTAAAGGACTTACTTAGCGGGAGTAGTGGACAGTTAATGAGGGAAGGTAGAGTGGGTACTCGTACGTGTGGCAATTGTAGTGTATGTAATAGGGTCAGAAACCTTAGTGGTTCTAAGATCAATGGGAGGGTGTACAAGACTAGAGAAGGTTTTCATTGCAATTCACAGGGAGTCATTTATATTATAGGTTGTGGTTGTAAAAAGGTGAAATGCTATATAGGGCAAACAAAGAGGAAGGTGAAAGTAAGGGTGATGGAACACATAGGGGACATCAGGAAACAGAATTGTCTGAGCCCGGTGGCTGAATATTTTGTTTCTGCTCATGGGGATGTCAAAAATGTTTGTTTTTTAGAGTACTGGCACATCCATTTTTGGAGTATGGGGGAAGTTTTTAAGGATGAATTAAATAAACTTGAATGTAGAATGATTATAATTTTTAGAACACTCCAACCAAGGGGTATGAATATTGATAGTAACCTTACTTTACAAGTTTGGATGTTAATTGGCTAGGAAAATATGAATGTTTTTTGAATATTAAAATTTGAAAAAAGTTTTGACATTTACTATAGGGTTAGTTTGAAAGTGACAATAAATGTTATTTAAGTAAAATTAGATGTTAATATATAGAAATGTGTACATCAAATATAGATTGTTTTAAATATTTGTATTTGGTGAACTAGTTTGTATGTGTTAGCCTTTACATGGCTAGGGATTCTTTAAGTATGCACATTTATTTAGAAAAAGATAAATTGATTAATTGATTTTAATTTATGTTTATGTAAATGTGGAGTTTTGTGATGTTTCATTATTCTTTGAAGGTGAAAGGCTGAGGTACCAGAATGAATAAATGCACAAAGTGAATATTTGTCCTGGTTTTGTGGTTTTTGGAGTCTCCGGTTCTTTTTTCTTGTGTTTTTCCACTCTTGAGATAATTGTCTGAATAATGGTGGCAGGTATACTTTGGGGGATGACAGGAGGGGATGGGGGGTGAAGTTTGTTCCAAATTTGTCAGATAGCAGGTTGGTTATTACCTCTGGTTGAGTATAGGTGGTGCCATCCACAACCATTTCAGCGCATAGCTGAGTATTCCCTTTTAGATTTCAGACATAGTTAAAGAATGCCTTGTGATTATCCTTAGCTAGGGAGGCTATTGTTGCTTTGTAATTAGCTTTGGAGAACTTAATAAGATCTCTAATTTATTTGTTTAAGCTAGAGAGGTATTTCTGCCTCTTTTGAGCCAGTTCCCTCTTGTTCTTTGACATTAGTTACTTTCTGTTGTTGTACAGTCTGGTTATATTAGGGATCCACCAGAGTGGCTTGTTTTTTCAGCAAGACCTGGTTTTAATCCGTTCAGTTACAGATGATTCTACACAGCTGCATAAGTGGTTATACAGGGCATTTGTGTACACCTCTGCATAGTAGTCAGTGTTATCTGTGTTTGAGAGAGCTTTGAAACTTCTTATAATATCACTTAACAGGAGGTAGTTTGTCTTTGAAAAATTCTTAAGCGTATTTGAGCTTGATGGGGTATCTGGCCTTATAATTAAAGCAAACAAGATGGATTTATGGTCCAACCTTACATATGGGGGGTGCAATGCTCTCCCTTGATAAATAGTACTATGTCCAAGACATTTGAGCCTCTTTTAGGTGTGCTAACTAGCTATTCCAGAGCATTTGCATTAACAAAGTCCAAGAAACTCTGAGCCAGCATGTTTGTGGTTGTATATGTTTCCCAGTTGATTATAGGATAATTAAAATCACCCATGAGTAAGGTATTGGGCTACTTGGCAAGTGACTCCAGTAAGGCCAGGTATGTGGTATGCTTTTCCTGTTTCATGGTGGGAGACCTATAGCTAGCTATAATGTGGTAGGGGGCTTTGCCTATAGTTAACTGGACATAAAGTAGCTCTAGAGAGTCATACTGTTTGACCAGTCTTGAGGTGTACTTATCGTTGGATATACCTCCTCCTTTGGTTCTTTCATGCTCAGTTTGTGGTCTGAATGTATGGAAGTCATTGTAACCCTGCATGGCAGGGGTTCTTTCTACACCTTTGAACTATGTCTCAGTGACTGCACAGATGTCAGCATCTTCCAAAGTGAGGAGTGCTTCCACGGAGTGCAGTTTTTGTTTAGACTCCTTGCATTAAGCAGCACTACCTTGAGTTTATCTAGAGAGGATTTTGTTATGTTGGGAGATTGGTTAGTTTGACACTTCATAAAAAGGCACAAAGGGGTGGCTAATGTCTTTGCCAGTATTTGAAAGCCTAGAGGAGACAGGTGCAGACCATCTCTGGCAAAGCAGCTTGGCCTGTTGAATATGTCTTCCCAAGCTAACATATGTTGGATCCCCTTGGATTGACACCAGAAGCTAAGCCAATGGTTAAAGTCAATCATTTTTTGTTTGTATTGTGGCATCATCCTTGGAGAAGTAAGAATGCTGCTTAAGGCTAGGCTTATACCTGTCTGTGACATATACTCTGAAAGCTTAGTCATGTCTCTCTTCATATAGTCCAGTGAGGTACGTCTCAAGTTATTCACCCCCAAAAAGACTATGATGGAGTCAAACCAGTACTTGTGGTTGAGTGACTTGTGACCTTGAGTGACTTGACAGATCTTGGCACATGACAGGCAGCTAACCATAACCCACTCCTTATCCAGCAGGTGAAGGGAACATCCGTGTGTCTCACAATGGAGTCACCTATGACCAATATATTAAGATTTGTGGTGTTACACCTTATAGGCTTATTTGTTGAGACACTGGTGTGTGTGTTGACTTATGGTTGCTTTTTCTATTGTTATGCGGGTAAGCAGTTTCCATTTGGGAGGCCTCTGATCTTTTGGTAAGTTACTATGTGGGTTTATGTGTTATGTCTTTAGTGTGGGATGTCTGTACATTTGGACAAACTTTTTGGCATTTATTTGTCTTTATGTGAACATCTTGCCTCCAGTTTCATAGTGAAACTACATCTCTCACATAATGTTTGTTTCAGGAGTAAGTGGTTGACAATATACGTGAGACAATTGCTACATTTCCTCAAGATGTTCATGTCTATCAGGCTGGCCAGAGATATGATGGGAAACTGCCCATCCAAGATAGTAGACTTTGGCTGTATATTTTATTAGGGAAGGGAAAGGGGGTTAATTTGACAGGAATGTGCTGATAGTGCTGAGACTGCAAGAGGGATCTATACTTTGTGTAGACTAAGTTTGATCAATAAAGCAATGCTGCTCAGTGTGCAATTAAGTTGCTCATAAAGCAGCAGAAAAGCTTGGAAGGTTTTCACTGACAGCTGTTAGGGGAAAAACTGAGCTACTAGACTTTTGCATCTACACAGTGCACTGCTAAGCCCCACTGAGTAAAGCGCAGCACTGTGTAAATGTGAGGCTTAAATACAAGCAAAGAGAAATAAGCTTTAAGCTAACTACTAATTAGGAAAGCACACAATAATCCTTTTACCAGCAATCCTCAACTCAGACAGGTTAGATCAGCACACGTCTGTTACAGGGGTGTAGAAAAACACCTTCTTAATGTAGAATAGCTGGTTTGGAGCCCAAGTGTAACACAACCACACAAACTACCTACAACAGCCCTACAGCTAACAGATACAATGTAATACAGTGCAATTAACCAATTAAAGCAGCAGTAGACAATACAGTTTTTTTTTGCTATAAAGTACAAAAATAACAGCAAATAGCTTAAGGAACTGCTAAAGTACAGTCACAGTATACAAGAGAAGTGCAAAAAAATGCTTATTTTTATCTTTTCAGTAGTAGATTGCTCCAGGTGAAAGAAGATTCTCAGCAATCAGTAGCAAAGTCGCCAAAAGATTAGCAGCACTGAGTGTCTATGCCAAATCTTGCACAAATGCGAGTGTTAAATACAAGAAAAGTGAAACAAGTTTTAAGCTAACTACCAATCAGAAAAGCACACAATAGATCTTTTACAAGCAGTCCCAACTCAGACAAGTTAGAGCAGCAGACACCTGCCACAAGGGTGCAAAAAGCACCTTCTTAATGTAGAATAGCTGGTTGTAACAAGATCACTCAAAGTGCCTACAACAGCCCTACAACTAACAGATACAATGTAATACAGTACAATTAACTACTTAAACCAGCAGCAGACAGTACAGTTTTTTGAAACTGCTGAAGTACAGTCACAGTATATAACAGAAGTACAAAAATACTAAGAGCCCTTTTGTGTGTTTCTCAGCACAGAAAGACCAGGTAAACACATACTACCACTAGATAAATAATATCAGTCCTCCTAAGGTAAAAGCACAGTAAAGGAATGTCTGGAGTGAAATGCTACCACAAACAAACTTAAAGATATGGATACAGCAGTGTAGTATAAACAGCTTACAAAAGTGTGATTATTCAATAAAAGTAATTTGTTTTGTATAAATGAGTCAAGAGAAACTCAACTATACAGAATTTATAAACGCACTAAAAACAAGATAAGCTGATTAATAAGCCTTTCAGCCAAAAAAAATATGCAGAATTCTCAAGTGTTTCCCCAACCTAAGCAGGCCAGGATATCTCCCTTCGGTTCCCATTCAGAAGCCTGAAACATCATAAGCCTGAAAATCAAAATCCTGAAACCAAAAGCCTGAAAATTCAGAATCCTGAAAACTCAAAATCCTGAAAGCCCAAAATCCTGAAAGACCAAAATCCTGAAACTCAAAATCCTGAAAACACAAAATAGACATACTGATGTCATTGTGGCTTTGCTATTGTTAGCCCTGTGGTGTTAGGTCATGCGTTGGGGTCAGGTAAGTGTGCGGTTGGTTTTATTTTAGGGTTAGGGGCGGTTTAAGTGAGTTAGGGTTAGGACGCAGGTTAGGCATGTATGCAATAGTGACAAATATTGGGGTTAGGGGCGGTTTAAGTGAGTTAGGTTTAGGGCGCGGTTCAGGTGAGTGTGCGATAGTGATGGACCTTAGGGTTAGGGTTAGGGTCAGGGTCAGTTGGTAGATATTAGTGTCTTTATAGTGACATATTAGCATTATTTGTGTTTTCAGGATTTTGAGTTTCAGGATTTTGGTCTTTCAGGATTTTGGGCTTTCAGGATTTTGAGTTTTCAGGATTCTGAATTTTCAGGCTTTTGGTTTCAGGATTTTGATTTTCAGGCTTATGATGTTTCAGGCTTCTGAATGGGAACCCTCCCTTCACACTAGATGGAAAATCCACTGAGCTCTTGGTGTAAAAATAAGTGCTTGCTAGAGTGTAAAAATAAACTACTTTATCCAACAGCTAGCTAGATAATGAATTCAAATCATGTAAATCAGTAGAACAGACAATGAGATGCAAAATGCACCTTTTTCAATATAAGCTCAAATACAGGCAAATAAATAATTCAGTATATCAATAGCACTGTAGAGAGGGGGGTTTATTAAGGTCAATTTACAGTAGGGGTGGGCAGCTTAAAATCACCAGGTATAAAAAACAGATCAAGAAAGGGAAGGGTAAGTGGGAAACACTAGCAGTGAATTACCAGCAATTCTTTAGTTTATGCAGGCATGATTTTTTTTCAGAAAAAGACAAAGGCCTAGAATTTCATTGTGTATTTAAGTATCGCTCAAGAAACAATTAACCAATGAAAAAAAAACAAGTGAAATGTGCAGACTAGGTATTTTAAGTGTCTACCTCTCACATAGAACAAAAACACCAGGCCAAGCAGATTTCTTAAAACAGAAAACAAAATGGAGTGGGTAAAACAGAAAGCAGCTCTATCAGTCACAGAAAAAATATTGGTTTACTTTCCTCATCCAACAGGGAATCACCAGTAGTGATTTAGCTTATGCAAGCCTGAACTCTTTTCAACAAATAGCAAAGGCCCAGAAATTCATTGTGTATTTAAGTATCACTCAAGAGACAAGCCTATACAATTTAAGTGTCTGTCTCAAACACAGAATAAAAACACCAGGCCAAGTAGACTTTCATAAAACAGAAAAAATGGTGCAGGTAGAATAGAAAGTAGCTCTATCAGTGACAGACAAAAAATATAGGTTTACTTTCTTTCCCCAGCAGAGAATCGCCAAACGTGATTTATTTTCTGCAGGGTGAATCTTTTCAGCAGAAGGTACTATGGAAGAAGACAGTAATTAATATTAATAGTAGATAATATTACAATAGGTCTACTACCCAGAGAAAGACAGAAGTCTTTTAATTTCTTGATCTAAGTTTAAATTCATGTTAACAGTCTGTTTCTGCATTTGCTAATGTCTTCAAGCCTGTATTAGTGGTTCCAGTTATTAAGCCCTTGTTTCATTCTTGCATACTGAGTTTATGTCAGGCTAGTTCAGGACTTTTTTTTGCAATGGGGAAATTCCAGGACAGTCAGCTCAGAGTTAGTGGTCTAATTCTACCCTCACCTACCCTTTTACCCAGTTTAGTTGTGTTCTTAAACCCATAGTATCTGTTGTTGCCTGCCCCTTATGATAATTTGACAACATAGTTCCTTCTTTTCCTCTCCCTGTTCATTGGCTGTTGAAAATAAGCGCATAAGTATCATTTACAAAGTCTCACTCCTTAAACTACTCAGCAGGCCAAAAGATCTTTGATAAAATTGATGAATAGAGCTTACACTGATTTTAGTATCAAATTTGTGAGGTTTCCTTACTATACTTAGTTTACTGGTTCTTGCTGATGGCAGAAGAAGGCTTCCAGATTAGTTGTTTTGTATTGAAATTTAAATACTCAATAGCAAGTCCACACAAACATAATTCTAAAACCAAACTTGAAGCAGTTATAGTTACCCCTGACCCCAGAGTCATTCCTGTCAGTACTATGGACCAGCACTTCCCCATAACTTCTCTAACCAGCCTAATTGAGATGGTTATCTTGAAACAGTGTAAGAACTGTCTTGTGTTCTCTGATGATCATCTGTTACTCAAACAGCATAACACAGTATGTGAAAGATGTACATATATAATATTCTTGGAGATAGAAATCTCACACACAGTAAACACAGACACCAAAATCATCAATAGTACACCATGCATCACACCTCTTCAGGACCAACACAATGCACATAATTCATCATATGCTGAGGTTCTAAAGATTAACTGGCCTAAACCTCAAAGACCTATAAAACACAACACAGGTAGAAAGCACACTCAGCATATTAAGCTTCCTCACAAGGCATCCCAGAGTCAGAGACACTGAACCAGTAAGGTAGCATCAACCCAACCAAACATTCTTGTTATAGGTGACTCCATTATAAGACATACAGATGTGTTTCTTACCAGGCTGAGCAAGGAAAGAGTGACAGTTAGTTGCTTGTCTGGTGCCAGAATCCATCAGATCAGGCATCTTCTCAAGTTCTTGAACAACAAGGTCCAATATAACTCTGTCATAGTTCATGCCGGTATCAATGACTTCAGGTGTACCTCCCTGGATTATATGAAAAAGGACATGATGGAGCTCTCAGACTATGTGCCCAAGGTATTCGAATTTCTCCAAGGATAATGCCACAACATAAGCAAAAAATAATTTACTTGATTGACAGACCACACTGCTTCACTAGGAATGGCCTGTATCTGTCCTCTCTAGGATTTCAATCATTGGCAAAGACATTGCCCACCCCATAGGGCCTTTGTTAGGCAGTAGCAACCTGCCCGACATAACAAAACAAAACAAGGAAAATATGATGGTGTTACTCAATGCTAGGAGCCTGGACAAGAAACTCCACTCACTATAACCCCTTCTCACCCTGGAAGACATTGATGTCTATGTAGTGACTGAGACATGGATTAAAATAGTGGAGAGCACTCTGGCTGTGTGGGGCTATAATGCCTTCCACACACTTAGACCAGCTACTGTGCAGGAGGGGAAAAAAGTGGAGGTGTTTCAATCTACATCCAGAAGAGACTCACATTCAAACTGGTGAAATGGTGTGATGCACTAAACCTTCGTCATGTCCAAATAGCCATCACAAGGATCCTGTACCACATATTAGCCAGCTATGGAACTCCCTCTATGAACCAGGAAAGCCACTACACCTATCTACAGAAACTTGAATCACTCAGTATTAAATCCAATATCATTTTCCTAGGTGATCCAACTATAGACTGGGAAACCTACACCACCACTTGTGCACAAGTACAGAGATCCCTGGACTTTGTCAATTCAAATGCCCTGGGACAATTAGTCAGAGTACTCACTAGAAGGACTAGCATTTTGGATCTTGTCCTTACTAATGTGGGAGTATCTTGCACCATCCCTTGCATATCTTCATCACTTGTTATGTCTGACCAGAAAGCAGTCTCCTTTGAAATAAAACTGAAACCAGAGATCCCTTCCACCCAAGGTACCTTTAGAAATTTCTTTAAGACAGACTACCTACTCCTAAGTGATACACTGTCAATCTTCAGATCTCCACCAAACCCAGTTAGCTCCACTGAACATGCACAACTGTACACCACCATACTATACCAGCATGTAGACAGCTGCATTGATGCAGCTGTACCATGTAGGAGTAAGTGCATGTCAAACCACTGAAACAAACCCACATGGTGGAACCTTAATGCCAACACGCTTTATAAAAAAAGAAAAAGCATTCTGACCAAAAGTAAAATTAGTAATTCTTACAATATTATAGTCCTTGTCATTGAAATAAACAAAGAACTCAAGAGCTTAGTAAAATCCACCAAAGCCATGTTTGAGGCTAAAATAACTATCCAAGCCAAAGACAATCACAAGGCATTGTTTCATTATGTTTGTAATCTCAAAAGCACAAAACAGGCAGAACAGATAATCAAAATAAGGGAAGTTACCACCACAAAGAGACCAGTTGCTTGTGGAGTTCACTGGGCTCTCTGCTGGGATCTCTCCTGTTTGACATCTACTTTTCCAAAATAAATGCCAATACCAAAAGGCTCTGGTTGGCTAAGTTTGCAGATGACTGTAAGCTAGGAGTAGTCATTAAATCCCCAATGACTTAGCCATCCTGCAGGAACATTTGTCTCAAATAACTGGTGTCAAAATCATAGTTTGAAACCAAATGTCAAAAAATGCATTATTTTATCCTTTGGGAAGTAATCTACTACAAGGAACTACCATATTGAAAATATTCTCCTAAGATTTGACCCATTTGTTCGGGATATGGAAATTTGTGTGAACAGTGACCTAACTTTTGGCCAACATGTGTTTATTGTTGTAAGAAAATCTTTATATATTGCACAGCTTATAAACAAAGAGATTGCATCTAGATCTAGAGATGACATTGCCCCCACTTTACTCAGCCCTTATTATGCTAATCTTTAAATATAATGCCCCCCTTGGCATGTATCTGTCCAGACACATGCAACAACTGGAACACCCAAAGAGATAACTTAGTAAAGGGATGCAAGGCTTAAACATGGACTGATTCAAAGCCCTATCACTCTACCCAGTATCCTACAAACTGATAAGAGGTGACGTGTTTGGCATACAAGGCATCCTCTGACCCATTACTGATGCATTTACTGAATATCAGCAAGTCAAATGGCATCAGAAATACTTGGTCTAGGGATCTGAATGTTTTCTGCAACATCAACAGAGTAGTTTGGAGGGACAACTATATTTTGCAGAGGATACTGCTGCTGTGGAACAGGATCTCCATCCGCATAAAACAAAGGTCATCCCTATAATTTTCAAGTGCAATTTAGATCTATGGATGGAAATCAGAAATAATTTACCCCAAGACTGTCATCTGTACTACTAATGGACAGAGGCAGCTCCTAAATGTTTTATCCCATGCATGGGTCCCCTCAAATTATCTATGGTATGATCCCAGTTATTCTTATTAGGGTAATATATAATTATCGACCATTGAATGAGTAAGGCCAATCTATAACTAAATGGGATAGGTTATTTCAAACATAAAAAGGGAAACTGATTAGGCTTAAAATGGCTTGCAAGGGCAGCTTGTCTTGTACTTGCCTATGAACCTATAAAATATATGATGGTGCTTGAGGTATTGTTGTTGCATTGCCAAAGGCAGGAAGAGCAGCATCACCTTGGACAGGGTTGACTCCCATTCAGGTTTTCTAAGTAATAGAGCTCCCAAAGAGGGAGCTGGAATTATACAACAATAAGACCTGATAATGTACAAATAAACCTGTGAATGCATCATGTTAAAGGCCTTTACTTCATGTCCAGAGACATGCATCTAAAGTAATTATTTCAAGGTAGTGTTCTTGTTGGAATACGGCCATGAAGACATTTGGACTGTAGACTAGAGACTGCCTTCCCTATCAGGGATTGATATGACTATAGGCAAAGAGAAAGGGATAAGAGAATCCTAAGTGAAAGACCTGCTCTGGTAGACTTTTCAGTTGAATCAAGAACAGAAGCTGCTATTAAAAAAAGGGATAATTAATAGGCATATAAAATATTGCATGATGACTATATGAATCAATCAGAGGAGGTTAAAACAGATTGGAAAGAGAGATTGGAGAAGTAACTCATAAGGAAACAATGAGAGGACATACGTATGACTCTCAAATATGCAACAAAGTCTAGAAGATTTAGGATTTTTTGCATAGTTATTTTTATACTCCAAGCAGATGCCAAATAACTTTCCTCAGGTAGATGTCAAATGTTGGAGGTGTAATGATGAAGAAAGAGATAATTGGGAACATATGTTTCAGGAGTGCAATGAGTTGTCAGACTTTAAAAATTCCCTATAGAGTACTCTGTCAAAAATATTGGGTGAGCAAATGGGTTTAAATAAAGAAATTATTTTTTGAGCTGGGATACAGGATCTGAATTGCCTAGACATAGTAAGGCCTTCCTAAATTTAATTCTGGAGGCTGCCAAAAAAGCAATTACTAGAAAATGGATATCAAAGACTAAACCAATTGTATTTGAATTAAGGAATATTGTAATGGAGATAAAAGAAGTGGAAGTCAGATTTTTAGGAAAGGGTAGGAGCAAATGATATAGAAAAAAAATAGAAATTGTGAGAACAGTGCATGCAGAATGATGTTTTGGAGAAAGACTGAAGTTTAAGGGCAGGCAGGAATTGCTCAATTTAAGTAATGCTAGATTTATGATAATTGTATAAATGAATACATGTGATGTATAATGTTTGTGACTGTGACCATGCAAGCATGTTTTTTTCTTTTCTATAAATGTATATTGCCTATGTCTTAAGTGATAATTCAATAAAGGTGTTAAAAAATATTTTACTCATGCAAAAAAGGGGAGATTTTGGCTGTAGGGGCATCATAATGTAAAAGAAATAATAATTTGCATAATTATTTTTATGCTAACATATTCTCTTATTATGATATGCTCTAGTTTGTTGAAGGGTTTGTTATGTCTATAGTTAACGTAAGAATGGAAACCAAAGCTATTCATCCTTCTGCTAACTCCATTACTGAGGACTAGTAATGTTGAATAGATATGTAATTCATCTTTAACTGGCTTTTATATGAGCTTCTCTGCACATCACTAAGTTAGTTTTCATCAAGTGTCAGGTCCTCAAGATACAAGATGCTGAGGAACAGAACGCCAATCACTTGTATACACAGGAAATCACTGCAGGTAAGATTTCTATGTTCTACCAGTAGTGATTCCTTAGTTTTTTGGAGTTTTCTTCCTTATTCATATGTGTGCATCTGTAGACTTGTTGTATGTATGTATATATATATATATATGGGTTCAGGCACCTAGGCAGTGAGACATTTCCCTGTGGTACATTTGGCTGGGGACACAAGGCTGAAGTGACATTCAGCTGCAGAGAAATATGTCTGTTTGCAAATTCCCTGTGGGGAAAGAGAAGCACACACTGCCATGCTCACAGCTTTAATAACCAAATGCATGGTGGCAGAAGAAGTAATGAGTGTTGTGCTCAGTGTACAGTACATATTTATTTAACTACAACATGTCAAAGTTTGCTACAGCAAGGAGGAAATCCTGCAGGCTACTGTAGTCACATTTATGCTCCAGTATGTGTTTTTGGTAATGTTCCCTAGACGGGTTCAGGCCCCTAGTCAGTGAGACACTTCCCTGTGGTACATTTGACTGGGGACACGTGGCTGAAATGACCTTCAGCTGCAGAGAAATATGGCTGTTTGCAAATTCCCTGTGGGCAAAGAGAAGAATGTGTTGCCATGCCCACAACTTCAGTAACCAAATGCATAGGGGGAAAACAATGTCCATGATCCCCAAGGGAACATGAGACAATAGGCAATATGGCAGACATCAACAGCAGGCTGGCCAGAGGGCATGTCAGTGCAGTACAAATGCAAATGTACAGTGGGCAGTGCCTTTATAATCAGTGTGTGTGTGGACCACTATCCCCTTCACAGTGTCTACGGAACATTACCAAAAATCACATACTGGAGCATAAATGTGACTACAATAGCCTGCAGGATTTCCTCCTTGCTGTAGCAAACTTCGACATGTTGTAGTTAAATAAGTATCTACTGTACACTGAGCACAACACTCATTACTTCTTCTGCCACCATGCATTTGGTTATTAAAGCTGTGAGCATGGCAGTGTGTGCTTCTCTTTGTCCACAGGGAATTTGCAAACAGACATATTTCTCTGCAGCTGAATGTCACTTCAGCCTTGTGTCCCCAGCCAAATGTACCACAGGGAAATGTCTCACTGCCTAGGTGCCTGAACCCGTGAGGGCAGCACCAAGAATCAAATGATGGAAATTGAAAAAGGGCGATTGTGAGGTGGAGTTCAGGGAAGAGTTAAGACAGGCACCAGGTAGCAGTGAAGAATTACCGAATAGCTGGGTAACTACAGCAGAGCTAATAAGGGAGACAGCTAGAAAGATGCTTGGCGTGACATCTGGACAGAGGATGGAGGACAAGGAGACCTGGTGGAGGAATGAGGAAGTACAGGAGAGTATACAGAGAAAGTGGTTGGTGAATAAGTGGGATTGTCAGAGAGATGAAGAAAGTAGACAGGAGTATAAGGAAATGAGGCACATGGCAAAGAGAGAGGTGGTGAAGGCCAAGGATAAGGCATATGGAAAGTTGTATGAGAGGATGGACACTAAAGAGGGAGAAAAGGACCTGTACCGATTGGCTAGACAGAGGAACCGAGCTGGGAAAGATGTGCAGCAGGTAAGGGTGATAAAGGATATTGAGGAGAGTGTGTTGCAGATGGAAAGAGTACTTTGAGGGGCTGATGAATGAAGAGAATGAGAGAGCGAGAGAAGGTTGAATGATGTGGTGATAGTGAATCAGGAAGTGCAACGGATTACCAAGGAGGAAGTGTGGACAGCTATGAAGAGGATGAAGAATGGAAAGGCTATTGGTCCAGATGACATACCAGTGGAAACATGGAGGTGCTCAGGAGAAATGGCAGTGGAGTTTTTAACCAGATTAATTAAAGAAATCTTGGAAAGTGAGATGATGCCTGAGGAGTGTAGAAAAAGTGTTTTGGTACTGATTTTTAAGAATAAGGGTGATGTGCAGAGCTGTAGTAACTACAGAGGGATAACATTGATCAGTCACAGCATGAAGTTATGGGAAAGAGTAGTGGAAGCTAGATTAAGAAGGGAAGTGATGATTAGTGATCAGCAGTATGGTTTCATGCCAGGAGAGAGCACTACAGATGCGATGTTTGCCCTGAGAGTGTTGATGGAGAAGTACAGAGAAGGTCAGAAGGAATTGCATTATGCCTTTGTGGACTTAGATAAAGCATATGACAGGGTGCCTAGAGAGGAGTTATGTTATTGTATGAGGAAGTCAGAAGTGGCAGAGAAGTATGTAAGAGTGATACAGGATATGTACGAGGGTAGTGTGACAGCGGTCAGGTCTGCGGTGGGAGTGACAGATGTGTTTAAGGTGGAGGTGGGATTACATCAAGGATCAGCTCTGAGCCCTTTCTTATTTGCAATGGTGATGGACAGGTTGACAGACGAGATCAGACAGGAGTCCTCGTGGACTGTGATGTTTGCAGATGACATTGTGATCTGTAGAGAGAGTAGGGAACAGGTTGAGGAGACCCTGGGAGGTGGAGATATGCTCTAGAGAGAAGAGGAATGAAGGTCAGCAGGACTAAGACAGAATATATGTGTATGAATGAGAGGAAGGATAGAGGAATGGTGAGGATGCAGGGAGTAGAGGTGGCGAAGGTAGATGAGTTTAAATACTTGGGATAAACAGTTCAGAGTAATGGTGAGTGTGGAAGAGAGGTGAAGAAGAGAATACAGGCATGGTGGCGTGGGTCGAGAAGAGTGTCAGGAGTGATTTGTGACAGACAAGTACCAGTAAGAGTGAAATGGAAAGTCTACAAGAGGGTAGTGAGACCAGCTATGTTGTATGGGTTGGAGACAGTGGCACTGGCAAAATGTCAGGTGTCAGATGTGGCAGCATTAAAGATGTTAAGATTTGCACTGGGTGTGACGAGGGTGGACAAGATTAGGAATAAGTATATTACAGCGTCAGCCCAGGTTGGACGGTTTGGAGACAAAGCCAGAGAGGCGAGATTGCTTTGGTTTGGACATGGGCTGAGGAGGGATGCTGAGTATATTGGGAAAGGGATGCTAAGAATGAAGCTGCCAGGTAAGAGGAAAAGAGGAAGGCCTAAGATAAGGTTTATGGATGTGGTGAGAGAGGACATGCAGGTCGTTGGTGTGACAGTGCAAGATGCAGAGGACAGGAAGAATGGATCCACTGTGGTGACCCCTAATGGGAACAGACGAAAGAAAAAGAAGAAGACACACCCAAGGTATAGAAGGTCATCATGCGATTACAGCACAAGACCCTTAACACTGACATGTCACTGATAGTAAAAGCTGGGAGCGTACTGCACTTCAGCTGAGGGCACAGTAGCTTGTCTTTATTGTTAAGCCATTGTTGTTTGTCTTGCAGCTGTCCAACATGTGCTACAATTGTCTTGACCACTCAGCCAGAACATGGCAGTTTATTAGAAAAGGTTTTCACTACAAAAAACAACAATGTGTGTCTTTCTCTAAAAGTTTTGGTTTGGGTTATTTTTTTATTTACAAAATTAATAAATTGTAGAAATAACAGGATGTAAATCTAAATCTAGATCTATAATGAAGCTTCACTTACCCTTTAGTCCAAATATCATAACTAAAATATCTAAATCTCATCACAATGCCAGTGTAACATATTAATATGTACAAAATCTTGCTGCACTATAAAACCATCATTTTTGCAGGGATTTTGACCCCCTTGTACCTACCAATGTGGGTGAATATATATATATATATATAGATATATATATAGAGAGATATAGATATATATATATATATATATAGAGAGATAGATAGATTATATATATATATATATATATATATATATATATATATATATATATATATATATATATATATATATATATATACATATATATATATATATATATATATATATATATATATATATATATATATATATATATATATATATAGATATAGATATAGATATATATACATATACCACCGTTCCTTACTACACCAACTAAATTGGCTTGTGCTCCCTCATCACCTCACTTATTCACAACTAACTATTGCCCATTAACTTATCTATGACCCAGCAGCCTGCATAGCCCTCTCCCACATTTTGAGCACATACCATTCTAAATGACTCTTAAGGTCAGAAAACAAAATGCTATTGAACATTGATATACCAAAGCTCTCAGCCAGCCAAATACTGTATTCTTTTGCTGTCTCCAAGCTATGGAATAATCTCCCTGCCTCTCTCAGGGCTATCAGCAATACCACTAACTTTAAAAAATCCCTTAAACTGCACCTCTCCTCACACTGGATATGCACCTGCACCCCTACTGACGACCACAAAACCTAACCTTCTCTCTGAATTCTTACTCTGTCACACTCTATGACTAGCCTATCCCCCTTTCCCTATTTCAAACCAATTCCTTCTGCTGTCACTTCAGCCTTTGCTATCCCCATCTTAGCCTTTTGCTTCCCCCTCTCTTTCCTCTATGCTAAATTCTTCTCTCTACTAACAATCTTACTTACCTATTTACACTACTCATTTTCATAGGTACCTGTGTAGCAAATAATTCTCCTCTGTTTTATCAAATGATTCTATGTTATTATCCCATTATTCTGTGCAGTTATTCTTTATTTTGTGTGCTACTACTGTCTTATACACACTGTACTTATTGTGTTAATACTTTATTTGTATGTAGCTTTTCTCCTCAGGCCTCCACTGAAAATAGGTTCTTCTCAGGCCCATTGAACTTTCCTGGTAAACAAATACAATAAATAAATATCTATATATCTATAAATATATATATATATATATATATATATATATATATATATATATATTACATGGTCGAGACCAAATGTTCGACATTTGGATGTTCGAACATAAAAAAAAAAGAAAACACAGAACAAAACACTTTAACAGTGTAGGCAGGGGGGAAAGCCCCTCTGCACCCCACACCCCAAATATACAAACTCCGAGACCACACTTCAGTGCAGAAAAGGGAAATTCTCCCTATCTGCATTGTACGGTGCCATTGAAAGTCTATCTTTGAGCACTCAAAATTTCGAACGTTTGGTCTCGACCATGTAACGTTTAAAATTCTGAGCGCTCAAAGATTTGACAGGTACCCTATATATATATAGCTGTTCAAATTACCCTTACCATGATTTTTATTCCTATACTTCACTTTTGTGAATGAATGAATGAATGAATGTTTCTGGGGTCATACTGTTGAATATTGAAGGGCACCCTGCTTCATGATAGGGCATTTAGGCACTGCCTCTGTCCATTCGTAGCATGGGGGCAGTCCTGGGATAAAGTTCCTTATTCACATCCATTTTTTTATTTTTTTTTATTTTATTTTACATTTGTTGATCGGGATAGTCCGACTGGATTAATGTCCATTTTCAGCAGAGACCCGGGGAGAAAAGCTCCAAGGTTGACAGATACAGTAATAACAAAGAAGGCATATTACAGATATGATATTTACAAAAACAACATAGGCAGACATGAGTAGACAATATCACAAGTTTGATTTACCCCTGGTAAC
The DNA here is from genome assembly GCF_019279795.1 of Protopterus annectens. Lineage (NCBI taxonomy): Eukaryota > Metazoa > Chordata > Ceratodontiformes > Protopteridae > Protopterus > Protopterus annectens. The sequence goes on along the minus strand of NC_056743.1, from coordinate 1,495,544,862 downwards.
AGTCAGGGGAAAAAAATAAACAGTATTTTGATTAATAGATTATACACATTCATCCAAGTTGTGCTCAAAGAGGTTAAGAAAGCATGATTTGCCTTTGATGAAACCAAACTGTGATGGGTCCAGTGTTTGAAGGTTTTCTATGTCATTATTTACTAATTCCATGCTAAGTCTTGTCATGACTTTACATATGAGACTGGTTAGACTTATGGGTTAGTAGTTACCCCTGTCAGTGGATGTCTCTCCCTTGTGTAGGGGTATGACTCTTGCTGTCTTCCATTCACTTGGTATGAAACACTTTTGCAGGCTGAGGTTGAACAGTGTTGTTAGGGGCATGTTTCATGGTGGTGGTGTGTGTGTGTGTGTGTGTGTGTGTGTGTGTGTGTGTGTGTGTGTGTGTGTGTGTGTGTGTGTGTGTGTTTGCGTGCGTGTGCGTGCGTGTGTTCCTCCTGAAAGCTGAAAAACATGAAGCTTCTTCTAATGGCCTCAGAATAGCCACACCAAACTTTCACAGCAATGGAACTTAGAACGGTTAACAGACCAAATCTAGGAATGTCAATAAGGCCATTTCTGCATCCATCATGGTAGGACATCCCTGCTTGAGAGCAGCAGTCTGACAGGAGCTTTATCATGCTATGAACCCCTGGTGGGAACCTAGACCAGAGCCACATACGTGCCAGATATCACAAGCTAGTAATGAAAAATCACCAAGGGTAAAATTAATACTGAAAAAGAAAGCATTGTGTTAGATCTGGTACTCCTCTTCCAGCCTCTGTTGTTTCCTGTTTTTTCATTTATTATTTCATCATAGTTTTTTTACAGCTTAGAAAAATGTTCTTACACTTAAAATAACAATACCCTGAAATATATTCTGTTACAGCAAGTCTCACAAGTTTTAAAAGATTAAGTTAGGGCATTTCACTAGTTTTTCACTTATAATAATCTAGTAATACAAAGAATGTTTGTACACTGACAGATAATATATGGCAGCAATGAAGTGAAGCTTAAATCACATATTTCTAGCACCCAGTCTTAAACTCCCTGGTTTATCAATGGGCTGAATATGTTGCCTGATTTACTGCATACAGATACATTGTAAATGAAATCATTTTGATATGAAATGAGTAATTAAATCACTCATTTAAAGTTATTTTTGTAGCACCTAAAATATATTTATGCTACTTAGAATTCTAAGAATGAAGCCTGCTAATGACTCACAAATAGAAAGACAGCTGTATATACACACACGCGCGCGCGCACACACACACACACACACACACACACACACACACACACACACACACGCACACTGCACTCAGAAATACTGTCAGGACATGGGAACCAGGTGTGTATGGAGGTGGATCTGAAACAGCATAACTCATCCATCATTGATATGTCATCTGCTGTTTAATTAAACATCCTACTGATGGGACAACACTTTGCATTCTTTTTATTAATCAATTTCTAGTAATCTTCTCACCAGTCAGCCATCAAGATCATTACTCTGACTACGTAGAGACCCAAAAGTAATTTGTTTTTCATTACACCAAAACATGTATGCCTTTCTTCTGAACTGTTAACAAATTTGTCCATTAGAATAGTTTTCTTAATTTATTAACATAATGAAATGACAAAAATGAACTGAAATTCATTCTTATCTTGTGCTCCTGTTGTTTGTGTTACTTCTGAGTAAGGTGGGATATCTTGTTAGTTCTGATATGTACACAAACTATTTTTTTTTTAATCACAGTCGGTCATGCTTAGTCAAATTACCATTGTCACTTTTAGCTCTGATAAACTGCTGATAAGCTTCAGTAACTCTATTTGTATCAAATAACTATCTGAACTTAATGTGTTATAATAAGTTGGTAATAAACAGTGCAAATAATTTCTCAACAAGTGTCCTTCTTTCATGCATATTTTACTTTTCCCTGCACTTGTCCTGGCACTACATATGAGCTTTAAACACGTCTCAAGTACATTTTGTTTCAGGAAACAGGCTGATAAGAGGTAGTATCATAACAACACGAGGCTTTGCTTTCTAGTTTATCGCACACATGCACCTTCAAGTACAGTACCTCTATTTGCTCCGGAGTTACTGCCATCCTTGAATGTAATATTTTGACAGGAGTTATTCTTGTAACTCAAGCCTTCAGAGCTGTGCACCAAGCGTCATCCATCTGGTCTTACAAACAGATTGAGCAACTGCTGTTAGTAAACTCTACTTTCAGTTTCACCACCTGACCATGGCTGCTGCTACGTTTAGTGTTTATTTCCTGGTGTCATAAATGAAATCACAAGCTATTCGCTTCTAGATATATGTCACTTAGGCTCTCAGGTTAAGCCACCACCCCTGTGGAGGATGGATATACTTGTGGAAAATGCTGAACTCTGTGCTATGAACAGTAACTTTTCAGAACCATTCAGAGTCCACATGGCATACAGGACAGAAAGTAAACAAACTTGATAAATCTTACAGGTAAAATTCAGGATTTTTTTTTTCAAGTACTTCAAGCTGTAATCAGTGTTCTACAGAGTAGTACTACAAAATTCCTGACATTCACACTCAGGCAACTTTTGCACATTTTCAAATTCTTAATGAAGTGCACAAAAATCTCTGCTGACTGCAGTGCACTTACATTTTCTTTTTTTTTTATGATGGAATTGCTTTTAGCCCACTGTTGCCGCATGATATTTTATAGAATGCTGTCACTTCACAGCAGAGGTGTGGCTAGAAAACATGCAAGCGGATTTAGTGAGTGGTTTACTGAGTGATTTGTACAACTCAGCCGTGGTAAAGAAGTCTTACTGTCTGATGTCAAATAAAAGGGATTAGAAACCATGA
>NC_056743.1:1494927020-1494937020 GCF_019279795.1 Protopterus annectens | reverse complement strand
CATTAAAAATAAGAAATCCACTAACTCACTATATAACCATACGAACAACTGTCCTAACTTTAATAAATTTTTATTTTTTGTTATAGATAGGCTGTGTATAAGAGACTTTGGAGGAGATTATAAAACTATTCTAGAGGTTAGGAAATGCCTTTGGCAGATTCGTCTAGATGCCAGTAATACCCCTGGCATCAATGACACCCTATCCCTAGCTTGTATATTGAAACACAAGGCAGCATGCATTTAGTATATTTGAACAATGATTATCATTCATTTATTTGTGGTTCCATTTTTATTATTACTATTCTTCATGATCCATTTTATTGTTATTGTATGGATGTTATATTGCCTATTTTTTATTTTTATTTTTAATTTTCAATTTCCCATTTTTTACACTTTTTACACTTCATACATTAATTTTATTATTTTTTATTAACAAATTCATGTTTGAATATCAAACAGTAGGATTTGTATTATTATCTTATTACCTCATACTAATGTGTACTATACAAGGAATGATTGGTTCCTGAATACCACAGAAAAAGGAGTTTTTATGAACAACCACAGGGTTAATTCACAAAGGGTTGTGAGATGGCTGATTCATTGTTATTCAATTAGACTTGATTACACTGATGATTGAAAGGTGTTTACAAAGACTTTGGTGAAATTTGTAGACTGACTGTGAAGATGCCCTACCAGGGTGAAAGCGCTTAGTCAGTGGAGTTTTTTGTGCTATTTTCAATAAAGGTTGGTGATTTTATCTGGGCTACACCAGTGTGCTTTTTTGTTATTATGAATGCAAAAGAGACTGTGTGTGTGTGTGTGTGTGTGTGTGTGTGTGTGTGTGTGTGTGTGTGTGTGTGTGTGTGAAAAGCATAAAGGAACATCTTCTTCCAAGGAAAGCTTATGGTGCCTGCTCTCCATGCCTGAGGACATGGCAGTCTTAAATGCAACATCTTGTGTAGGGAGGCAAAAAGGTGAAATACAAACAAATTAGAAAAGCATAGGAAGAAATGAAAATGAAGAAATGAAAATTAAGGTGGACAAATTAAAAGGAATGAAAATATAAATTGTTTTTGACATGCTGCAGAAAAAAGATGACAATTATAGAAATTATGTATTAAATAATATGGAATGCTATACAAAATGTTTCAAACAGATGGGAGAGTGTAAGACTGTCAAAATTATTAAACTGATATAGAAAAATGTTGGTTGAATAGAGAGGCATAATGAAACTAAATATGTTAATTCCAAGAAGAAAAATATAAAAATAACACATTAAAAAGATATTTGTGTTTGTAAGTCTTAAATCAACCCAAGCTTTCATCAATTAAGGTGGATGGGACCCCAGTTTAATGCCTCACCCAAAGGATGGATGAATAGACAAGTAAATAAATCTACTCCTGCTTATACAGCTGTCTTACAACAAAACAGGCTTCTATTAGCAGGGATTAATTTTTAATTCAGTCTTTTCTACTGCCAAAATCCACATCACTATCACACCAGTTGGAGGGAAGACATGCCCCCTAACATCTTACTCTACCTTAACTGTGTGTGTGTGTGTGTGTGTGTGTGTGTGTGTGTGTGTGTGCGCGTGTGTGTGTGTGTGTGTGTGTGTGTGTGTGTGTGTGTGTGTGTGTGTGTGTTCACATTTGTGACTTAACACATCTATTAGTATTCTGTCTTTTGGCAGCGTGCTTTTTTAGTAAGTATACTTATTTTTCTTACCTGCCCCACCCACATGTGGATTTTATGGTAATAGATTTGAATTCATGAGCACATAAGTGTTATCAAAAGGCAGAAAAAGACAGTAACTGCGCACAGCATATTATGGGCTACCTGATACAGACATAAGCAGAAATATAAAGGTAGTGGGTTTACAGAATTTACTGTACTGAATGCAGAAAAGAGAAGAAAGCATATAAAGGAATAACACAGAAGGATTTATGTTAGTCAGTGGTGCCTTAGTACAGTGTTTCAATATGGGGAAAATTGAACATGTTGAATTAACCACAAACTGGCAAGTATTTTGGGAGGAGATTGGATCTTTCTCTCCCTGTTGTATTTTTTTTAGTTGATAAATTTTAGGTATTTTTATCAGGAGCAAAAGTAACTACAATGACTGACAGGTACAGTTTACATATTTTTCAACATACCTAAAATTTAAATTTTCCTGAGTAGTACTAATATGATGTTCAGACTCTAGACTTGTTGGTTTTCTTGAGGGGTGACTTTTGCTACATGTTTCTGATAGCTCCTATTCACTGGGAAACTGCTCTTGCTTTTTGTAAGTTGAAATTATACCTGTGTTTCTACATTGGGAAAGTAAAAGAAGAAAATATGTATTGGGCATTGTAGACAATGAATCAGAATAGAGAGAAAGTAGAAATACCAGTGGAAGCAGTTATCAGTATGGAAAAACAAAATGAGGACAGCTGGGTGACCTCACTAATCACTGAGCCCAGCCACCCCCAGTGGTTAAGTCATCACAGTTGTCATTAATATCAACATATACTCAAGCAGTTTTCTGCTGAATTTCACATGCATCTTGTGCAATAATCTTTTACACTTCAGTTTTAAATCCAGAAAAATCATCAGTAGTAAAAGTAAGATATGTCTGAAGCCAGCAAGTTGATATGCAGCTTAGGACGAGTTAATGAGAGGTGATTATTTCACTAATTTCAGATGTTCTGCTGTTTAATCATAACAGAGCACAGTACAAGTAAAGTCCTTTTGTGCAAATCAGAGTTGAATCACTAGGAGCTATTTCAGTTTTATAAGGAAGACCATAAAATGTAAAAGAAAAAATGTCTACACAAGGACAGAGCAGGAATGCTAAGTAATAAAAGCAGCTCCTGTACTGTACTAGTCAAGTTAACAATAAGCCTAGCACACATTATTATGTTGTTTTGGCATACGAAAAGTACGGTGTACCAACAACTATTCTGCATAACACACCATAAACACAGAAAGATACAGCAGGAATATTAGTTGAACACAATACAGACTAACCCTGAAGATAATTGCTTTAACATTAGCCCAATATGTGTTATCACCATGTTTTTTCAGCTTGTAAACAACATAATACCAGCTGTGTTTCATTTCTTAAAGCAAGAAACATACAGACCAGGAATACCAACTATATGCATAAAGAGTTAGCCCATATAGCATAGTACTGAACATAACATTCAATCTAGTAAATCATTTATTTTATGTTTGTTAACTGGGTGAACAAGCTGGTCCTTTGTTCATTTTCTGTCACTTCTTGGGTCAAAGAGAAAAATTCAAGAAATTAAGAACATAAGCTTAAGACAATAAGGAGCAAAAAAAATACATAGTAAGAGTTGACAAGTATAATAAAGTCACAGAATAAGCAATTAGCACTAACAGACATAACAGTCTTCTCATTAATCAGATTATCAGTAATCACCAAACAGAAAGTAATAACTGTATGTACAACAAGATGAAAGAACAATAGCAAGATAATAATAATAACCAGCACTGAAATAACAGCAGTAAGACAATCGTAATAATCAGAGGCGTAGCTGGCTCATTCAGTGTCCTGAGCCATTCCTCAGTAAAGCGCCTCTCAACAAGTGAGAAGCAAAAGTCAAAAGGTCCATGACTTGGTGGCAGGAGACATCTAGCAAGCCAAGGTCACATTTCTACATCCCACCCCACCCCTCCTCAGCTGAGGAGCCGTTAAAAAAAATGTCCACTATCAGATAACTGGGACTCCCGAAGCCAATCAAGTTCAGTTTCTGGGTCCTGCCCCTAACCCTCCTTCCTCAGATTTTAGTTACATTTCTTTTTTCTTTTAAACTGTAGCAAGCTACAGTTTATACCGTGGAGTGCTGTGGAACTCAGGTTTTATGTTAAAAATCAACTACAGCAAACTGACTACTACAAATGTAGCAAGTAATTGCTAAAGTTTAGGCCACACATGGAGTGCTACAGCATTCAGGTTTGACTGCGAATATGATATTGGTTTTTAAAAGCCGGTATGCACTAAACAGATGTTCAGATCGTATGGCCAATCACGCTCTCTGACACTTTCAGCCCAGGGCAGTTGCCCCCTTTGCCACACCCTAGCTATGCTACTTGTGGTAATAATAATATGCACAATAATAATACATACATATAATACATAACAGTAAAATAATAAAAAGCATAGTAATACTACAATTATTACTATTACTAATAATAATAGAAACACTGGTATTAGAGGTTAGGCATTGACACCAGACACAGTACTATATCAGAATGACAACATTCTAAATAATAAAATTAACATTTCATAAGACTTATACAATTTTACACTAAAGACTATATCAGGGAGGTAAATCAAGTTACTAAGTGCAATCTTACTTACAAATCGGATCACAGAATTAACCACAAAGAACTTCTGAAACTATGCCTCCATTTCCAAAGGAGTTAAGTGCTTTTGCAATTTACAAATGTATTTGTTTCAGCGTAACGAAAACAACAATGTTATGTTCTTACCAGAAGTTCCAGGCAGGCAGCGACAGCTGTACTTGTTCACCAGGTCGACACACTTCCCTCCATTCTGGCAAGGGTTGCTGCCACATTCGTTGACTTGGTTCTCACAGCGATAGCCAGTGTAACCTGGCTTGCAAATGCAGGTATAGCTTATAATCCCATCCACACAGGTTCCATGGTGGCAGGGGTCTGGGTCACAGTCATTAATGTTTCTCTCGCACAATGTTCCTTCAAACCCTAAACACACAGAGTGCAAAACATACATTTATCCATAGGATTCTTATTTACAGCTGACAGCAAATGTAGACTGATATATCCACATATATATGCAGCAGTTGGAATGCTCACAAAGGTTCCTTACCAGGAGAATACAGGGTATAAACACACTATCCTATACAGATCTCCTTAAAACCATATATCTATACTCTGTCTCCCATAGATTACAGACAGGCAATCCAGCTCGTATGAACCTTTTACACATCCGCAAAATGATCATCATCAGAACTACTACATCCAAGGATTTAAATTTTGCTTGTGACATAAATAAGACATGCTTGCGAAACAGGTAAGTGTCTAAGAGGATTCCCATGCTCTGGCACAGGCTCCCCATTCATGTGAAGCAGAGTCCATCCCTAACCCTGTTTAAGCGTAACCTTGACCAATGGATGGGAAACTGGAAATATACTCCAGGTTTGGACCCCATGTCTCTGATGGACACAGGCAGAGAGAAATGCACAAACTAACATACCACCCACGTAACCTCTAGAAACTTCCTAACATACTACCCAGTAATAAATGCCCGTGATGCACAGGGATACCAGTGGTTTGGAATGCACAGCTAGAAATATAAAGGCTCTGGTGGTTGTTAGCCTACTATATAACTATGAGCTTATGAATGTCTGGTGCAGCAGGACAGACAACTGAGAACAAACGTAGCCTGTTAAAATATTATAATACAGGGAATGGCTCAGTACAACTCTAATTACAGATCAGCACTGGTGAAAGTAAACTGTATGTGTGTGTGTGTGTGTGTGTGTGTGTGTGTGTGTATTAAATTATATAAATGTGTACAATACAGTAAACTCTCAGTAAACCGGAACTCAAGCAACCAGAAAAAAAAATTAAGAAATACAGTACAATTTTCATGTATTGCATTATCTCAAGGGCCCGCCAAGATGAGTCACTATTCATCAGAGCACTCAGTCATCTGCAAGGCTTCAGGAGCTGTATCAGCCTCTTGACAGGCTCACAGTAGAGGGCTTGTGAGAAAACGATCAGTGTACCGTGGGTTTAACCACCTCAGCAGGTATGTCTGATTCTAAGATGATGGCAGGAGAATCCTCTCTAGGCCTTTTAAGCATTTTCTTAGGCAGGAGGTCGATGTCCAGGTCTTCTGACATAGTGGAGTGAGCCAAACATTTCAGACAGTGGGTTTCAAGGAAGGTATTAAGTTTGGATAGCCTAGACTGTAGGGTTTTAGGAATTAATGACTGACAGATGACGCAGGATTTACAGTCGTGTTTGGGACCCAGACAGAACAGACACTTATGTGTACATGTCTCTGTATGGAATTTGTCTACCACACTCATACTTACCCCTCCTAGTTGACATCTAACAACAAAAGTTTACAAGGAAGGACTCCCAATAAGACACTTACCTGAATCAACACGTGAAGCTATAGTACCAAACGACCAAATTATTGCAGTCTATTGGGTGCAATGACCTGCATTTGTGCTGGAGGTGAGACAGTCTGAGGGTCTCATATATACATCTGATTTTATAACTCAGTGCCTACAAGCTGAGATCATCATTCATATGTATGTCCTAGGAAGGTAAAACTTTGGTACCCCGACTGGACATCAGTGAGCTACAACCCATCTGTTAAGAATACTGCAACAGTAACTTCAATCAGGATATTTGTTTACCAGTGCAGAACTTACAGAACCCTCCTACCAGTGCATACCATATTTTATTAATATACAGATTTATAATCCTAAAAACATCAGTTGCAATGAATTGCTTCACAACACATGCTAGGGCCACAATCTAAATACCATACCACAATGAGCTGATGTACAAAAACATTACAATACAGTTTTGGTAAAAAATGGCACAATGACATTGTTCCTTTTAAAGAACACTAAAAGAAGTTAACATATCAAGTGGAAAGTGCCTTTAGGAAATTACTGTATAATCCTGTCACCATGCAATTCAACCATATGTTCTTTTCTAGAACCCACATGCCATGCCAATAGCACACACATTTGTTGCTATTGCTTAAACATCTTAACTTTTTCTAAAGTTTGCTGGACTGAGGTCAACTTCCTGTATTCTAGTTTCCACTGTTAAAATATATGCATGTAAACAGTTACAATAGTGCATGTACGTTGCTGTTCTCTTCCAGTAAGGCACATTGTGGTTTCATTTCAAACAGCACTTTGCAAATACCTTTTCAACACACACATCTGTACAAGCAGTTTGATATACACATGACATACAGTTCTAATTTATTTGCAACACAAACATCTTGTATAACTTATTTCAATATTTACCAATGACATATAATTATTTACAAAATCTGTGCTGACAGTATCTCTTTTCCACACACCACACTATAGTCTTAAAATGCCATCTGTAAAACCTAAACAAACACATTAAATACCAAATAAAATCTACACAAACTGTAAAAAAAACAAAAAAGAAGGATTCCAAGGAGCCAAATCCATTCCAATTAAGGACTTCTTCAGAATACCAAATACAAATCACAATGTGTCTTATATACTGACATACTTAATTACACATCTAAGAAATGCATTTACTTATTTGTTGTACAATTCTAAAATCATTTAAAAGTAGAGACCTGGATACTTAAGTTAACTGTTGATGTCCTTACATTCACCGCTGCAGTATTCATAACTTATGAGATTCCCTGCAGTGGAAGTCAGTCGTCCGGCATGTCTACCAAAAGCCAACCATTGCTTTAAGGTACACTGACTGTCACCTAAATGTTCCTCGCATAGCGTAGGGCATAAAGGTGACGTTCAGGCATACCATCCTAAGAACTTCTTTGCCGCCAGTCCAAAAGTTGTTTTTAACCGGTCTGTTTGCCTCAGTCCATTTTCTGCAGTTTTTTTTTTTTCTGTATGTTTTTACTCTGGGTATTACTCCTGTTTGGTGACGTCCTCACTATTGTAGCTAAGTACCCAGTTGGGGTTTTTATTATTTTTCTTGAATGTTTTGTGCTGTTTGGGCGGTTAATATCATCCAGGAAAGGTAAATGCTAGTGTGAGAGACAGATTCCCCATAAAGACTGCCACGATAAGTGCCTTTTTTGCCTAGGAGCTTCTCATGACCATACATCTTGATAGATTTGTCAGGTGTTTGCCCCAAAAACCCTTCATAGTAGGCTTTCTTCCTTTTCACTATCTTGAGAACCAGTGTCTTAAGCTTCTTGCTAAAGATACTATGGATGGAACATAATGCCCTGAGGGTCAGCCATCATGGAAGAAGAAGAAGGTGAAAAAGGTAAGACCAGAATCCTCCGCTGTCCAGCCTCTGCCAGGTGTTTCTCCAGAGGTTGTTGCAACATGGAGGCTCACCAGGCTGTGTTGTCGGATTTCTCCACTATATCCGGGTGGAAGGTTGGCGAGGATCTGGTGGGCAGCATGTCTGACAAAGGCTTTGCAGGTGTCCGTTGATGGAATTTTTTAATTGGGATTGTGCCCAGGTTCCTGATATCCATAAGAGGTACTATGAGTTACTGCAGATGGAATCTCCTACACCTGCATCTATTCCTCCTGTCTTGGCTGCTTTACTGGATGTTTTTTTCCAGTGCTTCTAAAGCACCTGATTCTCTGTCCCCTCCTCCCAGGAATTCTGATAGGTTTTATAGGGTGCCTGAGGATTTTTCCTTTTTGTTCAAATATCCTGCTGCTGACCCCTCTGTGGTGTCTGTACCCTCTGATAAGCTGTCTCAATTGCTTCCTTCATCCAAGTTACTGCCTTCTGACAAGGACAGCAGAACCATGCACAAGTTGGGTAAGAAGTTATTCACTCCCTCTCTACATCCCCCTAGTCTTTTTTTCCTTCCTAGGTGTTCAAGTTCTCTTTGGTTTTCCTTGAACTGCTGTTCCTACTGGGGAAATCAGTTCTGAGAATTGTACTCCTGAATGCCACCTTTATGCCCTATGCTACGCGAAGAGCATTTAGGTGACATTTAGCATACCTTAAAGCAACAGTAAGCTTTGGTAGACTGGTCAGATGATGAGCTTCCACGGCAAGGAATCCCATAAGTTATAAATACTACAGCAGTGAAGGCAAGGACATATACCGTTATGTTAAGATTTTACACAATTGTACTTTTTCTAGATATTCCTGAACTTGTAACAATGTTTCTGAAACATATCCATTTTCTAAGCCAATGTTCCATTCCAGTGAATGGGAGAAATGAAACAATATGCATTCCTACAGAGGAAACAGGTCTAAAGTAAAGAAAAGAAAATGGAAAAAAATACTATTAGAGGGCAAGAGCTGTAAATTACAGGAAGTAGTATGATTGCACATGCTATGGCATCAGAAATCTAGAAGACCTTTTTTTTTCCTCCCATGCTGCAGTGTAACACAACAGGAAACTCTGAAAATAATGGTGCAATGCAAAGAGATTAAGTAATGTCTGCCGAGCAGGGGACAGTCAATGACATCAACAAATATTAGAGGTAAAAACAAAACTTTGCACCACTCACGGACTTCTGTCCCTCTCCAACCTGAAATGAATTTGTGCATATGACAGTAATTTGAAGTTTTATACATTTAGTTGACATGGCTGCAGCATTACATTTTGTTCTCTCAGAACACATCTCACAGCAAGTTCAATGAGATATAATGGCAATCACTACTTTCTGAAGCATGACCACTTCCTCTTTCAGATCTGCTAAAAATTACTGAGATGCAGCACCAAGACTACATACTTGTTTGTTTATTATAACCATGCACTACACACAACAACTTTCACAAAACATCAGATAATGGGAGTACAACTTATTGTAATCCAGGTGTTTGGCTTTCACATAGGATTGACTGCCCAGCTCTAATACATAAACTTTCAAATTCTACGGCTTTGGTGTGGCCAGCTTCCTGGACTTAAAAGATACCGTGGCACTTATCGAAAAGAACAGGTGAAGTTCCCAGGTGCTCTGACCAAATTTCCCTGGTCAGTATGAATACCACTTCAGGTCTCCACTGAAAAGAGGCTGCTGGCCTAGTAGGACTAACACGGTCAACAAAGTGTAAATAAATAAATACATTTTAAAGGTATGCAAGACTGACAACAATATGGCTTCATATATAAAAAGGTCATAGGACTCTAAACTGATACAGTTATTCTGGGTGAAAGATGACAGATACAAGGGAAATCCAGTGGATATGGCATACTGCAATCAACCTCCAGCCCTGTGATGCACTGGGGGCTGATAGGAGTTTCCCACTGTGCATACAGTGTTACACC
>NC_056743.1:1494907020-1494922020 GCF_019279795.1 Protopterus annectens | reverse complement strand
GACAAGGCATCTAATGCACACAAAAATTTGTTGGGAGCTCTGGAGCAGGTTTTTATCAGCTACCTATTGCTCTTAGAAGCAAAGATGCCTATCACTGTTTGTGAACTCTAAGAATGTGCCCCTGTCTAGCATTCACTTGCATAGAGCTGTTGAAGTCCTGCTTGGGTAACCCACTGTGGAGTTCTCCTGAGTGTGTATAAAGGTTGCCTTGATGAACAGACTGTAAGCCAGGACCTTTTCTCAAGCCTACATTGTCTAACCTCCAGACAGATAATAAAGTGTCTCCTCCCTACTTTTTTAGGTACCATATAACTGTGGTGCTTTCTGTTACTACAGCGGGGTCCTAAGTCTCCAGACTGTCCTGAAGGTTTGGACAGGTTGAACTATTGCCATCATCTCTTTTTTTGTTCCATAGAGTTCCAGGTGTCCTGCACTTTGAGGTACAAGTTTATGTGCCCCATGCTAACATGGTCAAGGTCTGGTTTGGAGGAGGTGGTATTACATGCATGCCCTCATTCTTTCTGACTTACAGTTCACAGGTAGTTACTAAGCTTGCAGTTCAGGAGACAATTAAGGAGCCCAAATTCCCAACTGCCCCAAAATTCTTTCTAGTTAATTGACTTGTTTAAGTCACACAGCTTGCAAATAAAAGCTGAGCAAATCAAAAACTCAGAACTACTGGAAGTAGCTCATTAACAGTGCAGAAGATTTAGGGTCTATATCAGAAGATTGAAGTTTCAAAACTTCGAATGTGATACAGTCGATACCATATGATCGAAGTCTTGACACTTCAAATCTTATAACGGAGATCTCTGTACAGCGCGGAAAGGAAAGATTTCCCTTTTCTGCACTGTAGTGCGATCTCAGAGTTGGTATATTTAAGTAGCAGGGGGTGTGGGGGTGCAGGTGGGCTTGTCCCCCTGCTTAGAGCATTTAAATGGTTTGTTTTTGTAGGTTGTTATGTTTTATTACATTTTTGATGTTTCAAGACTTCGATTATATGGTACTGACCATATCAGATTTGAAGTTTTGAAACTTCGATAACGTAATATAGACCCAAAGATTTATGGCATGAACTGAATGCCTTCTTCTGTTAAAAGTAGCCAAACCAAAGAGGCAAGGAGGTAAACTGTTAATAGTGACCCCTCCCAGTAAAAAAACAATGGTACTGCCTGTGTACTCTGAAGCTATTGATGTGGAGGCAAACACCCTGGACATCTAATGTCATCAGAAGGGCTGAATGCCCAGGAGGGGCAAGAGGGCCTGTACCATAAACATCTTCAATTTCGGGAATTTAAAGAAACTGTTTAGCCTCGATAAGTCCAAAATGGGTCTCCATGACCTGTCTTTTATACAAACAAGGAAAGAGTGTGGATTATAACTGCTCACTATCATGGCTGAGGGGGGCTGATTCTATTGTTCTTTTCAGTAGCATTTCTGCTGGACAGGCACTAAATGCTCCTGTTTTTTTTTTTTTGGGGGGGGGGGGCAAATGGAAGTCCTCGCTAGCTGTTTATTTGTTTATTTATTTATTTATTTACTTATTTATTTATTTAGCTGTTGGTTGGATGTGAAATATAGTTTGTACCTTTTGGAGACAACAGGCAAATAAAAGCTGAGGAAATCAAACCCTGTAACTAGGAAGTAGCTCATTAACAGCTCACAGCACTAATCCACTGGAATACCTGCCTTCTTCTGTAGGAAAAATACTCTAGGTACAGTAGCTAAACCAGAGAGTCCAACCTAGGCTATAGATGTGGTAATAAAGTGTCCCCCCTTGCTTTTTTATGTACCGTGTGACTGTGGTGCTGTCTGTTACAACAAACAGGACCCTAAATCTCCAGAATGTCCTGAAGATTTGGACACCTTAAACTACTGCCATCATCTCTTTTTTGATCATATGCAGCTCTACTTCCCTGGAGTTCCAAGTGTCCTGCACTTTGGATTCCAAGGTTATGTGCCTCCATGCAACATCTGACGTGTCCATGGTCAAGGTCAGTTTTGGGGGAGCTGGTACCAGTAATGTCAAATGGTCTGAAATTATGCTTGACTGATTCTGGTATAAGGAGGCTAGTCACCTATCCTGGGACAGTGAAGAAGAGGGGGGTGGGGATAGGTGGGCCTGGGTAGGTATTTTGGGTGGTAGGGATAAGGGTTGGTTGGTATTGTTATAGCTGTTGCCTGTTGAGGGACAAAGCTATGATGGCCCCCAAGCAACTCACTATCCTCCTGCTACAATTTTCTTTGTTGTGTACCCTTCCTACGTTTTGGCCATTTGCCTTTTCCCTGTCTCTGGGTACTAAAGTCCTTGCTTAAAGAAGTATTTTTTGTTGTATTTGGGAAAAGAAGGGTGAGATACATATTGGACTAACTCTGCTTTCCTTGATCCTTCCCTTTTTTAAACAAATTGTAAGGGGGGGGGCTCCAAACAGCAACTCCTTATCCAAAGGGGCAAAGGAGGTGAGCATTCGCATACTCAATGAACGGGTCCTCAGACAAGCATTTCTTTCATAACTGACCATGTTGCAGCAGCCCTGAATGCTGCATTTACAGCAACATATATGCATTTACGGTTTACACTGAAAACCTGGAAAATGCATCAGTCGACCGGCATGTGGTCGACTTGCAGTTTTCAAGTCAGCAGAATGTCAAACCAAAAAGTATCAACTACACTACAGTGAATGGGTAGTATAATTCAATCATTTGGGTTCGACATCATGCAGGGAGATCACGATTCACTGAGGAACAGGGAATTAGCCCATTTCCTCACTGTCATAGCTGGCCGTAGGCATAGGCCAACTAGGCGGCCACCTAGGGTGCCACTCTAGTAGGTGCACTTTTCCAGTATTTATTTGGTTTAGGTAGACCAGGATGGGGGCATCTGGTGGTGTGGTGGGGGCGCTGTGGAGCCCTTTTGCCTAGGGCACCAGTTGATCTAAGGCCGCTCCTGCTCACTGTAGTGCGATCTCGGGAGTTGGTATATTTAATGTGCAGGGTGTGTGTAAGTGGGGGGTGCAGGGGGAGTACCCCCCACAAAATAGTAGAATTAACATACCGTTGACTGTAGAGTTTAAAGGTAAGTTAATGTGCATAGCAGGAGGTTAGTGATGTCACCTCCTGCTATGTCGAATACATCGAACCACAGTTGTCGATTTATTCATTTTTGCTTGGGTTTACTTTTTGGCATTTCAGACTCAGCATTTCGGGTCGACATTCTAAATGGTCGACAGAAGCAGATTCAAAATGGCAACAATAAACTGCATTTTACAGTATGCTCACTCACCTGTAAAACAGTCTGGGTTTGACCAGTCACAGTTTTATTCAATTGCTTAATGACATGCACTTGATACTTCATAAAATTGCCCCAAAGCCCATGGTTGCTACGATGTATACTCCCTCCCTCACCCCACCAAAAAAACCAAAAACAAAAAAAAACAAAAAAAACAAACGTTTCATTCAGTCTGCTTTCCCTCTCAACAGTGAAGAGTACTCTGCCCAGGAGAAAGTATACTTCCTTTGGCAGTTTCCAGAAGCACTGTGTCTGGATGTGCAATGGGGTTCTTATTCAGAAACTTGTGAGAATTCTGAACTTTTCAGAATCTGTCATGTATCCTGGGTGTATGGGGTTTGGGAATTTGGCTCCAAAGATCTTGTCTGAAACACATCCTAAAGGGCTTCCTGGACTGGAGCAACAGCCATTGATTTAAGGTGCTAAGACCCAGAAAGTCCCAGTATCTCTTCTGGAAGTTGAAGCTTCCTAAAACTACCACTTTAAGTGCTCTCTCTTGACTGAGACATTCTCCCCAGGTGAAACATCTTCTGGTGAAGCAGCACAAGTGAAAATCAAAGTCTACATCTAAGCCTATATCAGCACCAGGAAGAAAAGAAAGTTATTACCTAGCCCAATTCCTCCTCCACTTCACAGTCAGAAGAGTCTGTCTCTCTCACAGGGAAGACCTCATTCTTCCTCTTGGATGGGGAACTTCAGACACACAGAGCTCTTCTGAATCTGTCTGTAGACCTGAGGGAAACCCTGAAACAAATACTGGAAGGGGAGACTGGCAAGGGCTATGGGGGTAGTACATCCATCAACAGGCAACTGTCTGCGTAAAAGAGTTGCTTTCAGTATAGACTCCGAGGTCACAGATGGGCAGGCAGCCACCAGGAATTTGGTAATCACAAAGCAAACATCCATGGATTCTAATTTGAAGGTGTGGATGTCTTTTTTGACAATGAACATGGGTATTTCTCCCTCCCCTTTCTTTACTGATCAAATAGTGCTTTGAGGCAGATGCTATAGAGCTGGCAACCAATAAGTAGCATACAGAATGGTCCTTAGTCAGATGGGACATGCTATGATTTGCAGTAGTCATGGCCTCCCAAGGGCCAATGCATCAATGGTAGCAGGCATCAAAACCTGGGGCTGTTCCAAGTGCCTCCTGGAGCTGACACCCTCAGAGGGCTCCGGTGAAAGCACAGTTGTGTACACTTACCATAAATGTAGATGTTCGAGTGTATTCACTGTTGCAGTCATTACATTTGGGTAATCTGCTGGCAGGTTGCCCTCAGTCAGCCTGATTAACAAAGTCTTGGGTCCTGCGTAGGTTGCTGTCCCTTCTTCCATGATGTCAGGTTGTCAGGGGTATAAAACATGCAGCCAATGCCATTACATAAGTTTTTCTTGCCCCAGATGTCAGGTGCCCCCCAAATGGGGAGCAAATAAAATTAAAAACACAAAAAATATACCTCCAATCCCAAAAGCAAATACACCAAAAGGGCTTATAAGTATAGTGAAAGAAAGAATAGATATAGTCAGTGAAAAATAGGGGGCTGGAGGGAGGGTAACCAGGACTGCAACAGTGAATACACTCGAACATCTACATTTATAGTAAGTGTACACAACTGTACTATGTTCTTCGTGTTTCACTGTTGCAGTCATTACATTTGGGTAGATTCTCAAAGCTATGACAGGGTGGAGGAAATTATACAGCATTAGGACCAGCTATAAGGCCCTGCAGGACAGCAGTGGCAAAGCCAGCTCTGGATTTAAAGAAAGGTAAACGGTACTGTTTGGTGAACGTATGAACTGAGCTCCAGGTAGCAGCTTCTAGAATGTCTCTGGTTGGAACACCTCTGAGAAAGGCTGTAGAAGTAGATGCAGCCCTGGTGGAATGAGATCTGATCCCCTGGGGGATAGTTTTACCATGGTGCATATAGCAGAAATGAATACAATGGCTTATCCATTTGGAAATAGTCTGCTTTGAAATAGCCTTTCCCTCTGCCCCTGCAGCAAATGCCACCAGTAGTTGTTCAGATTTTCTTTGAGAGTTTGTCCTGTTTAAGTAAAATCTAAGTTGTCTGTGTACATCCAATGAATGCAGAATCCACTCCCCCTTGTTCTGTGGACAGGGAAAGAAAATTGAAAAATGAATGGTCTGATTAAGAGCCACACTGGGTACCACCTCAGGCATGAAGGATGGATTGGTCCTGAGAGACACCCTGTCCGCATGAAAAATGATGAAAGGCTCCACTGCCATAAGAGCTTGTAATTTGGAAACCCTTCTAGCTGAAGTGACTGCTAAAAGGAAAGCTGTTTTTCAGGAGAGAAATTTTAAGTCTGCAGTAGCAGCTGGCTTGAAAGGAGGGACAGTGAGTTTTTCCAATACAAAATTGCGGTCCCAGGCAGGGGTTGGAGCTCTCCTGGGTGGTCTTAAGTTTTTGGCCCCTCTGAGATACTGCTTTAGCAGAGGATGAGAGAAGAGGGGAGGTTTTGTGTTGTAATGAGCTGAAATGGCTGAGGTATGGATTTTTATGGAAGAAAAGGAAAGGCCCTTGTGAAGCATCTCAGTTAAGTATTGTAAAATCTGAGGAATATTGGGCATTGCTGTGCTTATCCCTTGTGACTGATTCCAGGCACAGAATCTTTTCCATTTGTCAGCATAAGATTTTCTAGTACTAGGCCTTCTTGCCTCCAAAATGACATTATCACAGGTTTGCTGAGGGATGCTAAGGGTGAATTTAGGTGATTAGCCATGCTGCAAGATTCAAAGTTTGGAGCTGAGTGTGCAGAATTTGGTTATTCTGCTGAGACAATAAGTAAGGTGACTGATGCAGGTGCCACGGTGGAAGGTGTGACACATTGCACAGGATTGGGTATCAGTGTTGGCGAGTCCAGTCTGGAGCAATCAAAATCATTTTTGGTTTGTCCTGTTTGACTTTTAGTAGAACTTTGGAGAGCAGAGGCAGAGGGGGAAAGGCACAGACGGATAGGTTTTTCCAGCTGAATGATAGAGCATCCACTTTCCAGGCTTTTTTGTGATGAGTTCTTGTGCAGAACTTGTCCAACTGATAGTTCTGGGGTGAGGCAAAAAGATCTATGTCTGGACTCCCCCATTTGCATGTCAACATGTTGAAAATCCATGGTTCCAGTTTCCATTCGTGTGGGTCCATGAAATTTCTGCTTAGTTCGTCTGCCAGAGTATTCAGCTTTCCAGGCAGGAATTGAGCTTGTAGTTGTATTTGATAGGTCAAGGCAGTGTTCCACAATGCCATGGCTAGTCTGCAAAGGGGGTAGGAGTGTGTACCCCTCTGCTTGTTTATGTACCACATAACTGTGGTGTTGTCTGTCTTTATCATTAATTGTCCTGGCTGAAGGTAGTCCTTGAAGGCTGTCAGTGCATTCTGTATAGCTAGCATTTCTTTTTGATTGATATGAAGGTGCATTTGATTTGGGCTCCATTTGCCCTGAATGCACTTCCCTGCCAGATGAACCCAAGCATAGTCTGATGCATATGTAGTTAGGGTTTGGGCGGCAGGGGGTGGAGTGAATGGCAGTCCCTTGTTTTGGTGGCAGGCCTCTGCCCACCATAGGAACTCTAGCTACAGGCAATGTATGATAGGAATCATTGTTTCCAGGCTGTGACAATGTTGACTCCATAAACATTTTAAGTAACACTGAAGTTTCCTCATATGCAGTCTTGCATATGGAATTAGACGAATGCAGGAGGCCATGAACCCCAAGGCTTGCAGAATTTGTCTTGCAGATAGCAGGGTTTTTTGTGGCCACCTGTTTGAAGTAAGTTACCAAATGACTTTGCTTTTCTGGCGTAAGGTAAGCCATCTGGGCAATTGTATTCAAGCTTGCACCCAGGAATGTAATTTTTTGAGAGGGTACCAGTTGTGATTTCTTTCATTTATAGTGTACCCTAGACAAGTTAGAACCCTTTTTACAAATGCCAGATGTTTTAGAAGAATGTCCCTGTTTGCTTCCTGAATTAGACAGTCTTCCAGATATGGATATATTTAAATATTTATTTGCCTGCAAAATGCAATTACTGAAGCCAGGCACTTTGTGAAGACCCTGGGCGCAGTAGATAAGCCAAAGGGCAGTGCAGAGAACTGGTAATGCAAGTCGCCTGCTTTGAAGTGGAGGTATCTTCTGCAAGACTCCCTGATTGGGATATGCAAGTAAGCCTCTTTTAAGTCTAGAGTTACCAACCAGTCATCTTTGCCTAGCATAGGAAGTAACTGTTGAAGAGTCAGCATCTTGAATTTTGGAATGTCCAGAAATGTGTTTAGAGTAGATAAGTCCAGAATTGGATACCATGATTTGTCTTTTCTGGGTACCAGGAAAAGTCTTGAATAGAAACATTGTCCCTTTTCCTCTTCTGCTACTGATTGAATAGCCCCCATGCTCATGAGGGACAGTACTTGTATCTGGGCCTCTGCCCCACTGATTTGGGGGCGGGTCTGGTCATTCGTTTGGGATTGGCAATGTGTGGAAATGAAATCTGTATCCCTGGGATGCTATATTTAAAACCCATTTGTCCTGGGTTATAAGTTGCCAGTTTCTTGCATGAAGTGCCAGTTTTCCCCCCAAAGGGGCAGCTAAAAGGTAAGTGCTTGGTAAGTGTAAAGGGAAGTCATTGAAACTGCTTACCATAGGGAGGTGTCTTGTTGTTTCCAGATTTGGAGGAGGAGGCACCCCATTGTTTTGTTCTAAAAGTCCCTTGTGACTAAAACCTGGAGCCTTTGGAATGTCTGGGTTTGACTTGAGTGGCTCTCAAAGGAACTGGAAAGGACCAGTTCTTAGTAGGCCAGTGCCTACTAAATCTTGGAGGTTGCACTTGTAAGAAATCTTTCACAGTTTGCATAGATTTAGCTTTATCTTCCATCTTTTTTAAAACTTCTTCAGCCTTATTACCAAAGAGACGGTCTTGTTGTAAAGGAGCATCCAATAATTTTGCTTTAACATGATCAGGCAGAGTTTGCTCTTTGAGCCAAGCATGCCTTCTTAGCACAGACCCAGTTACAGCAGACCTGCAAGAGGCCTCCAAAGAATCAAAACCACATTGCAAAGTATGTTTTCCAACTTGTTCAGCTGAATTCAATAGATCCTGTAAATCTTTATTTCTCACACAGTCAGAAATCAACATCATTTTCTGTTTAAGCAGTCCCATGATATGCTGTTGATATTTAAGCATATGAAATTGACAGTTTAAAGCCGTGATTGCCAAGGTTGCAGAAGTGTAAACCTTCTTACCCCATCTATCCAGCACCCTGGAATCTCTATCAGAAGGTGCAGGATTTTTAGCAATAGAAGCCTTAATGCCCTTGGGACCCTGAGAAATGGTTTCAGGATCTGCAATAGGATTATTGAAAAGGAATTTGTGGGAGTCAGGAACCCTGTAGTATCTGTCTGGCTTACAAGGAGCCGGAGGCAGAGAATCAGAAGCCATACTAGATTCTGAAAAGACATCATCAACAATGTCTAGAACAGGCGGTATAGCCAACTTCCTATGCTGAGGAAGAAGAAGAAAATCCCTAAGTCTCTTTTTAGATTCAGAGAAATCCTAACTTTCCCAGTAGAAATGTTCCCTTAAGGTATGTAAAGTTTCCTCAAAAGAAAAATCCTCAGGGGGAGAAGCAGAAGGAATGGAATCTTCTGTATCAGAGTCCTCATAAGTAGGTATAGACAAATCCTGTTCATTAGAAGAGTAAGAAGAAACAGAATCCTGTTCAGAAGATTCATAATCAATGTCTTGCCTAGGCCTCTTAGAAGGGGGGGGGGGGGTTGGCTACCCCTGATCAGAGTAATTAAATCTTCAGCCATTTTGATAATTTGTTTTTTAGGTATGGGGGGCTGCACATGTGGCCCAGGCATTGGTTTTTTGGACATAGACTTAGATTTTGGCCTTAGTTTTGAAGATGGCGTCAGTCTAATATGCAAATCTGTAGGCCTGAAAACACTCTCAGATGCTGGTGCCTGCACAGTGGCTCTGAATCCATCTAAGGTAGAGACATCCGTGGGTTCCATAATTGAAGCATCTCGCGGCATACCGGACTCCAAATGGGTCTCAGTAGAGGCCAGTGAATCAGAAGTAGCGGGCATAAGGGGCTGCGAAAGCACTTCACTGAGTACCGGCGAACTGGCGATTGGCTTAGGAGAAGCGTCGTTGTCAGTTTTGGACCTCGACGGCCTGTCTCTGTCTTTTTCTTTACGTTTTTTAGGTATTCTGGTAGTCGGATTGCTAACCGACGACATTTCTGGATAATTAAAGCATGAGCCAAAATATTTAGAAGCAAAAATGTACCGACGTTTAACAGTGCATTGATTAAATTTAGCACAAAACCGACAGAAAGGTACGTTGTGGTCAGGGCCTAGGCAAGGAATACAGTTCATAGGTTCATAGGTTCATACTAGGCTATCTGCCCAAGGGCATTTAGAAGCCTAGCCCATAGTTATGTGGCTTTCGCCACCCCTTTAGTTTGAATAAAAACTATGCCTATCATTTTTCTGTGCCTCTGTCAAGCAGTGACACTGAAGTAATCCCTGGGGTATATCTGCGATCTCCCATCCATTGGTCAAGATTCCTCTTGAACAAGGCCAGCGAGGTGCTCTGCCTCACATGTACCGGGATTTTGTTCCACAGCATAGGGAGTCTCTGGGTGATGAATCTGTCCCTCCAGCACGCTCTATTTATAACCGTGTCAAGGTTTAAGTCTCCGCCCTTGTGGTTCTGAGGGATCTAGATTTTTGAGGTGAAGCATATTCATCAAATCTGGGTTTGACATGGCCTTATATGTCAGGCACAGGTCACCTCTGAGCAAGCGGTATGAGACTGAATAAAGCTGGAGTTCTTTCAGTCGGGCAGCATAAGACATATTTTTGAGACCCTTTATCCTTTTGGTGAGGAACTTTTGGGGCCTTTCAAGCTGCATCAGGTGTCTGGTCAGATACATTCCGAACGGCGCATTGTACTCAATCATAGGTCTAATGAGTGATGAGTACAGTGGGACGATGACCTCCCTTGATCTAGATGTGAACTCCTTCATGATCAGGTGGGCGATATAGAAGGTTTTCCTAACTACTTTAGCAACATGAGTGTCAAACGAAAGACTACTGTCAACTTGGGTCCCCAGATCCCTGATGACTTTTTCTGTGCTCAGTGGATTGTCACCTATATGGTAGCTAGGGGTAACCTTGTTTTTCCCAAAGGGTATGACTATGCATTTTTTGGCGTTTAACTTCAGGCCATGGCTCTGGCACCAGTTATCCGCTTCTGTGAGGCCCTTCTGGAGGATATCTGTGTCAGATGTGTTTTCGACTATGGCCAGTTTGCAGTCATCTGCAAACTTTGTCAGCCATAACCCTCCTGTGTTTGCTTGTACTTCAGAAAAGTAGATGCCGAACAAGAGTGGACCCAGGACTGAGCCCTGTGGGACACCACTTGTGACAGGCTTTGAGTCTGACATGGCTCCAGCAACTCTGACCCTGTGGGTTCTGTCGCTTAGCCAGTTTGCAACCCATCTTGTGATGTATGGGTTTACATTCAAGCTGATGAGTTTTTCGATGATACCTGAGTGGGGTATTGTGTCGAAGGCCTTTGCCAGGTCGAGGTAGGCTGTATGGACTGCCTTTCCTCATCAATGGCCTTGGTGACTGTCTCAAAAAGTCAACCAAGTTTAAGAGGCAGGATCTGCCTTTGACAAAGCCAAACTGGGTTGGATCCAAAGTCTGCAAGTTCCCTATGTCTTTATTTATGAGTTCCATTATGATCCTCTCCATGGCTTTGCAGATAAGGCTTGTCAAGCTAATGAGGCGGTAATTTCCAGGGTCTGTGGAGGCACCGCCTTATGAAGTGGGACCACAGTCGCGGCGCCACTCCTTGGGTACGTATCCTGAGGTGAGGCTAAGATTAAACAGCTGTCCTAACTGTGGGTTTAATTCCTCGTTGAGTTCATGAAGCACACAGCCGGGACACCATCCGTCCCATGGATGCTGTGTTTTTGCCTTAGTGAGGGCAGTTCTCACCTGGGCGTTGGAGATGTTTGGGGGCTACAATCCTCTGGAATAGATATCTCTCCTTTTGGGGGAGGAGGAGAAGTTTGCACTGAACCTGTCAGCCAGTATGTTAGCAATGTGTGTAGGTTCAGTAATTTTCACATCATTTTGAACTAATTCTGAGCATATCTGGGAGTTTCCTCCTAGGTTTCTAACATAGCTAAAGAAGGCCTTATGATTGTCTTTAGAGTCCTTGGCGATTTTCTCTCAAAATTTGCCTTTGATGATTTTATGAGAGCTCTTAGTTTTTACTTATAATGATCAAAGGTGTCTTACCTTTCAAGGATTTTGCTCTATCTTGTAGTAGCTTCCTCCTTTGTTGTAGAGCTTGTTTATGGCTGGGGTCCACCAGACTGGACGCTTGCCTTTGGTACAGAGAGTCTTAGTTTTGTTTGGGATTGCCTGATCCATGCAGTCCTGTAGGTGCTGGTAGAAGGCATTTGTAAGTGATTCAGCGGTTTGAGTAATGTTTACCACTGGCTCAGGGGCCTTAAAGGAGACCACACTAGTTTTTAGAAGTGTGAAATCGGCTTTTGAGAAGTTTTTCACTGTGGTCTTTTTTGTTTCAGGTGGGGGCGGGATGAGGACCTCCAGCGAGATTAGTTTATGATCTGATCTCACCAGTGAGGGGTATACTTCCGGTGTTGAACATTTTGATCCCATGTTCGTGATGATGAGATCAAGTATGTTTTCACCTCTTGTGGGGATGGTGACTAGTTGTTCCATGGCATTTGAGTTTATGAACTCCAGTATAAATGAAAATCCTTATAAGGTATTTGCTTCCCACAAGTAATGCAATTATTAATTTTTACTGACATCGGTAAGGAGCAAGAAAAAGTTTCCCCAGTGGGGTACATAGCTTTTTAGTTGAAGACTTCAGTTCTGAAACTCGAAAACAGAAATTTCAGGAGTCGGTCGACCGGCACTTGCGAAATGCTTCTGCTTCAGGCACCACGCGGCAAGAAAGACTGATGTAATGGCGTCAGCTGCATGTTTTATACCTCTGACGACCTGACGTCATGGAAGAAGGGACAGCAACCGACGCAGGACCCAAGACTTTGTTAATCAGGCCGACTGAGGGCAACTTGCCAGCAGATTACCCAAATGTAATGCCTGCAACAGTGAAACACGAAGAACAACTTAAAAGCTCAAGGGCCTCTCTTTCATTCTCCCTATGAACACACCTCCCAAAAAACACAAATAGAAACTTACGGGTTTCCTGCCTTCTTTTTATGGTCTTCAGGAGAACTCCCTGGTTGACATTGCAGTTAGCCATGTTGTGTTCCAGCCCTGGGAAGAAAACTAACTGAAGATGGAAGTCTTTAGGTGGTACTTGACACTTAGAAGCATATACGGTAAATTCCTTGGGAGCAGACATACTCTACATTTCCACATCTGGAAGTCCATTCCTGGATGCTTGATGATAAATAAACTGAGGTCACCAATAGAAGACAATAAT
This sequence comes from Protopterus annectens, assembly GCF_019279795.1. Lineage (NCBI taxonomy): Eukaryota > Metazoa > Chordata > Ceratodontiformes > Protopteridae > Protopterus > Protopterus annectens. The sequence continues at coordinate 1,494,909,217 of NC_056743.1, read as the reverse complement.
GAAAGAAAAAAAAAAAGAGTTCCCCAGTGAGGTACTTATCGTGTAGTGCTCTTAGTCATGGGTCTGGACCACTGCAAGACTGTGACAAAATGTTTTGAAGCAAACACATAAATGAGAAGAAAAAAATAAAGACAGTATGAAAGATGCCACTGACATACCAGATACATGAAAACATCTTAAGAAAGGTGATATCTACCTAGCCATGGGGGGAAAGGTGCTCATCTCTGAAAGTTAGATCGAATGGGAACACCCGGCCAGCAGTAGCAATCTCTACAGATTATGATCACAACAGTGATGCATGAAGAGCACCAATTTAGAATAATTAAATATAATGCAGGTGGTAGGGTGTACCACATACACAACAAGAATGCAGCAAGAACTGTCTACATATGCTGATGAAGGGAAAGACAGAAACTAATCCTAAGGCCCCCCAAGCTTTGGTCAAGCTGCTTTAAATTAGAGCAACGTATGGCTGCAAACTATTCAATAGAGAATAAGTCAGAAATCGGAACCAAAAAGGAGGTTCACTCCAAATGAAATTATGAAATAATATGAGTGATTTCCCTCTGTCTTCACTGAATGACAATCTTTCAACAGTCAAGAGTTCACCGACCACGATGACCTAAAAAAACCTTTGCAAGATGCAATTCTAGCATCACCAACTTGTATCCTTGAAGAGGTGTTTATTGCAGTAAGCCCTTAACTCAGAAATCTCATTTAGCTAGTCTGCAGGGTTAACATACAGAGATTTAAGAGCATACAAATAAAATTGTGTGCTGATGAACACATTCAAAGTCTGTAGTGCAGAAAAATACAGTGGACAAAAGAGATAAAGAAATGCATGCATGTGTGCTACGTAATCTAGCCATCTTTATTTATTTTATTACCTTTTTTTCTTATTTGTTGGCCAGAATAGATTTAGCATAGCATATTTTCATCAGAGATCTATGGATAAAAGCTCCACAGGTTACTTGTAGTTAGAAAAGTATGGTACAAAATAAGCAATCGCATATGTGCAAGGAATCACATTCCAGGCCATTTTTGTCTATATTCACATGACCAAATGACCAAGACAACAGGATTGACCTCTAGACTTAAAAAATGCTTTGCATGGTAGTAAGCTCATTCCATACAGACAAGTCTAAGCCACTGCATTTCTAACAGTTAAGGACATCTAACTCAATGTTCAAATACTATTAACTGCTGTTGAAAAAAAAAAAAAAACATTAAACTGTTCAAGCCTTGCTTTATAACTGAGACATCCTGCATCTATGTAGATGATATACCAGATTACATCACAAGATGTCAGTATTCATTCAGAAATGGCACAGTTACAGCAACTGTAACAGTACTTCATTTTGAAGTTTATACATGGTAAGTCAAACTTGTCAAGGGCTAATTTTCAAAATTAAGTTTGTGTTCATCAAACAAGTGGAATTGTATAAATCTAACAAGTTTGTTGAACATGTGTGAGTATTCCAGCTTGCACAGCTGCACAACTGGCCTGAACAGCAGGTGGTGGTGGTACACTGTAGCACACTAAAGAAAGAAGGACCTTACCTTCTGCACAATGGCATTCATATCCATTGGGGGTATCTATACATTTGGCTCCATTTTGGCAAGGGGTGCTGGCACACTCATCAATATCCATCTGGCACATTGAACCAGTGAAACCTTAAAGGATAAAAACAAAAATGAATGTGGAAAGATGATCATTCCTGAAATGTATGTTCATCTTCAGAAGGTGGCAATAAATGAACAAAGAATAGCTCTACTGGGAAAAAACACCACTCAGAAAGCTTTTGCACTGAGAAACAACAAAAATACAATACATGCACCTATAATATACAGACCCTAAACTGTTCTTTACACATACCTGTCATTCTGACATAACAGCTGTGATCGACTTCTGTACTGGTCAGTAGTCCGGTCAGAACTACACAGCTAACATTCCAATTAACACAGCACAGAAGGGACATGCACACAGTCCATAAGGAATGTCATAGTTTTAAAGACAATTTAAGTTTGGTGTTCTAATTGAAATGAAGAATTGGAAGACATTTCAATCTGTCTTCATTAAATGACAATAATACAACAGTGTCAAAAGTCTATTGAGCACAATAACCTAATAAAACATTTTGCTAGAAATAATCCTAGCATCACCAATGTGCACTCCTGATGAAGTATTTACTGCAGT
>NC_056743.1:1494879520-1494904520 GCF_019279795.1 Protopterus annectens | reverse complement strand
AACAGCAATGTTCCTGCTAATTACCACATCAATAGCAACACCCTAGGTATGCATTCAGTGGTGAGAGGCCTGGGCACACAGGTCAACAACAACCTTACCTTTGATCACCATGTCTCCACAGTCTTAAGAAGGGCATTCTATATTGCTCATTACATAAGTAAGGGCATTGCCTCCAGAAAAAAAGAAGTTATAACCTCCCTGTACTCTTTTACCATCAGGCCAATAATAGAGTACAATGTCCCTTTTCATATATACCTTTCCAAGCACATGCAGCAATTGGAGAGAGAGAGACCACAAAGGTTCCTCACAAAGAAAATTTGAGGTCTTCAGCATCTGTCTTATGTGGATCATTTGAAATCACTTTCACTTTATTCTATTTCATACAGCAATATCTGACCCTGGAAATGCTGCAGACTCTCAAGTCAAATGGTACATGGGTTACTCCCTCTAAAGACCTTAACCTGATATGTGACATTAATATAACCTGCCTGAGAGACAGAATTGTCTCCCTGAGGTTACCATGCCTTTGGAACAGACTCCCACTTCATGTCAAACAGAACACCTCATTGGCAATCTTCAAACGCAATCTGGATGATTGGATGGGTAACCATAAATTCCCCCCCAAGGTTTCCACCTGTGTCCCTCTTGGACAGGGGCAATAGGTACTGATCGTGGAAATAAGGGTAGAACTTGGCTAGGCTTGTAAAGGCCTTAGGGACATTAACCTAGTAACTTCCTATGATCCTATGATCAAAAAGAATGGTGGAGAGGGCTGTGCACTGAAAGTCATAAAAAGAAGGCTCCCTATTGAAATTTCAACACTTATAATGCCAAGTGCCAAAATTCTGAAAAAAAAGACTGAAAACCAAGAGAAGACTGAATCTCACAATTGTTTTCTCTTTAACACTTCTTTTTGCAGGGGGACAAGCCCCCCCCCCCCTTCAGCCCCCATGTGGGGAGGCAAGTTCCCCACACCCTTCAAACTTAAATATACCAACTCTAAGATTGCCATACCTTGGAGAAAAAGGGAATATTCCAAGAATGGCATCTTGGATTTAGTATATGGAAGTCTGACCTTTCAGCCATTCCGTCCCCATATAACCACAGTAACCAATACTCAAATATCAGCTCATCAAGAAACACATCAGATGTGAATAAAAAATATCTAAAAGATGATTTAAGGGGCAAAAGGACAATATTAGTTTTTGGCTGAACAGCTTTGTTGGACAATAGATCATTATACAAAATGGGTCAACACTAGGAAATGCTTAATTTTGGAAAGGGTGGAAGACATATAAAACAAGGTTTTGCTAGAGGATATCATGGCAAACATAATGCAGAAATAAAGACAATGCATAAACTAGACCAAAAGTACAAGCCGTGGTGGTGCAGCGGTAGCATTGTTGCCTTCTGTGTGGAGTCTGCATGTCCTCCCCATGGTCAAGTGGCGTTTGAAAGACATGCGTAGAATGGGCATGCCTTCGTTGAAGGTTGGGCATCGAGCTGGCACCCATAAAAAATCTACTGCCAATCATTAGCAGACTGGAGTTCCGCTGTGGCGACCCCTAACCAGGAAAAGCCGAAAGAAAAACAACAACAACATAAACTAGACCAGAAGTACCCATATGCCATGAAATTTGTGAGAGTCTCCTGTTTGAAAGTTGTGTTCCATAATTATGAATTGTGCAACTGCAAAAAATAAAATGTGACTATCAAAACACTTAACAGCTAATATCAACATTTCCTATAATGCCATTAAACTGATTAAAGAGACTTCATCTCCTGCACATCCTGAAGGGTGCAGCAATTTTCCCTCCACACTCCTGTTACTTATATATACAAACTTTGAAACTGTACCATGCAGTAAAGGGAAGAGTGAAATACAGAACCTTAGAATTACTATGGATTCCCTCTATTTGAACTTTCAGTTTTCTTCTCAGACATTCAACTGAAATCTGGAGGAGCATCTCACTAACATTTTAATTATTTGCCCTGATGAGATGCATTATAGAGGTAGTAACTATTCATCACAATTTACAATTGTACAAAGGGACCAAAAATGTAAAAAATAAATAAATAAATAATAAAAAGAAAGAAAGAAAGAAAAAAAAAAGTGAACCATGCACCCTACCGAACAATATGAAGGGAACAGAAAAAAAAAAGACCTGTACACCATCTTAAAGATATTTGGAGTATAACAGTTTGAAAACATGGAACATGCAAGGCCCATAGGAAACTTCCTGTGAAGATGAAAAGCAGTAGATGAACAGATAAAACACATTATCTCTCTCATACACAGACACACACACATGCACTCAAAACATAGCCGCAGAGTTTTCATTTACTCAAGCACAATATTCCAGAGACAGAAAGCAAAAAAGAAACACAATCAACTTCAAAGAAGGGAAATAAGTGCTCCAGGCATAAATTGGATGCAACTTAGTTGTTTTTCTTTTTTAGGGCAATTTCTTCTCAGGAAGCTGGAAGAAGCTGTCCAACCTGAACATAGACTATATTTTTCTTTCGACACAAAGATAACGGCCTTAGGCACATCTGTCAATCGCCACAGTGTGACAGTCTGACCCTTGTGTAACTCTGCACACACACTAAAGAAACAGTCCTACACCCATACATAACCTTTACTGGACATTAAAAGGACAGATCACACCATTAAGTAGCCCTTTGGATGCAAGGCAGGCAGTGCCACATCCTGGTAACTAAATCCCCAAGCATTTCACTTCTTTCAGAAAAAACACCCTCCCCACCAAAAAAAGAGTAGTAGCCAACCAATGTCAATGAGGTTTTCACAATTTACTATAGCAACCTAACCCAGCCCTACTCAAGTCCGATGGCAGACAAAACTTGCATAGCTCTTCACTCTTTCCACTCCAGGTCTGGCAGCCTCCCTTCCACAGAAACATTAGGAACTCAGACACATACAGAGGCATCACTCTGTGCCATCTTCAGATCTTTCCTAACACAGATTGATGAGCTTATTCAGTCTTCAGCTGCATTGTTTGTCTGTTGGGTTGGCCTGTTTCTACTGTTTTCAGACAAGTATCCCACTGGAGGAAAATCCTTATCTTTGCTTATTACTATTGTTGCTGTTTGTTTTCACCATTTACTTGATCTTTCACTCTCACTTGTTCTAAGCCCACTCATTAAAAACACTGCACAAAGAGGTGTGCAACATCTCGAAGCTGATATCCTAGTCATCACTCTTCTATGACCTGTTCCAATGTAAACTTTTTTTTTGACTAAAATGGAAACAAAGGAATGCTAGAAACACAATGACTGAGTGACGTTAGTTGACCTCTCACAATGACATGCCAAATCCAATTTTCTTCCACAAAAGACAAATGTTTGGATAAACATATAGAGAAGCACACGCATAGATAGATAGATAGATAGATAGATAGATAGATAGATGGATGGATAGATAGATAGACAGACAGACAGACAGATAGATAGATAGATAGATAGATAGATAGATAGATAGATAGATAGATAGATAGATAGATAGATAGACACAGATTCCAAACTACTAGAAGGGTTGCAGATAAGATTTCTGTCTAGCATGATTTTCAAATTTTCCAGGAGAGGGGGAGGAAGAACATGATACTTGAGTACTTATCTGACATTCATCAGAGCAGAAGGAGGTCAAATAACCCAGAAAAAGTAGAGCAAAACTGTGACAATGTGACTGGTGGAGGGAGGAGGAGGCAGGAAACATAGTGGCTACTGGGTCTGCATTCCTGCACTTCAGGTCACACTCCAACACAAGGCAACAGAGACATTCTACAATGTGGAGGAAGATTACAATCCTCTTACTGCCTGGGCATTAATCACTACTTGTCACAATGAAGCTAGACAACCAGACTCAAACTTCACCTTCACAGTGAAGAGTAACAATGGGATGCAATTGAAAAGGGACAACTGGGTGGCATGGGGAATTGTGGCAGTATCAGCGGAATACTTATGGGGGTTGGCAGAAGACAATAGAAAGAAAAAATAAATAAAATCACCTACCAAATTAAAAAAAAGTCATAACAGCTCTGAGTACTTCAAAATTTCCATGCAACACTATTGCAAAATCAATTATTATAGAAACAATGTGCCAGTAACAGGAACGCTGTACAAAAACTATCAGAAGCTTAGCTTGTTCAACAAACACCCTGGGCTACTACTATGAACCACTGCCCTACTCCGTCAGCTCAAGTGAAGAGCTAAAAGCACTTCACTGTCATAAACTGGTCACTACACTGGAGGTGATCGGTTTACTACAGTTAGATCTATGTCCACCCAGCTCTTCCACTGAAGAGTATCTCATAAATATGGGCATCACATGCAAGACCATCCAATAAGGATGTTACAACTCCTCTATACTCAGCCCTCATTAGACCACTAATTGAGTACAATGATCCCTTTTGCATGTACCTAGCCAGACGCCTGCAACAACTGCAAAGACCACAGAGGTTTCTAACCAAGAAAACTGAGGGCCTCCAAAACATGACCTACATGGAAAGACTGAAGGTCTGTCTCTGTACTATGTATCCTACAGGCTGCTGACAGGTGACCTGCGTCTGGCCTACAGGCTGATCACTCACCCTGCCCTAATGGAAATGCTGCATGTCCACAAATCAAATGGGACAAGAGTCACTCGCTCCAGGGATCTCAACCTAGCCTGTGACATTAACAGAACATGTTGGAGAGACAGATATGTCTCCCAGAGATTGCCGTTACTCAGGAATTAAATCCCTCTTCACTTGAAGCAGAGCTTCTCAATGACCCTATTTAAGTGCAACCTTGACAACTGGATGGAAGACTGCAAATTCACCCCAGGGGTGGCACTTATGTCTCTCATGGACATGGGCAGTAGATGTTAATCACCGATTCGCTCTGCTAACAATGACCATTTAACTATGATCAAATAGGGAACAAGGGTATTACATGGCTAGGCTTGTTAGTAAAAAAAAACAAAAAAAACCCAACATTCTTTCTTCTGGCACACCAACCAGGTGGCTAGATGCATGACATACATCTCCCGCCTACCCCAGCATTCAGATCCCATTTCTGTGCCCTGCCTCCAACTCTCCTTCAACATATTTTAGTATTTTAGTTTATTCTCTGCCAGCATGGAAAGCTACAATGCTCATGTTTCAGTTAAAAATAAATAAATAAATAAAAACAATTCTTCATTTTAAACTGTTGCAAACTGCTTGCTACCAAACATACCAAGTCAGCATCACATACTCTTTTCTCAATGTGCACTTCTATTCTGTGTGATATAGATGCGAGTTCCTCAAGTTTATCCATTCAGGAAGGATTTAAATATTCTCCTGCATTTGATTTGAACAGAGCTCAGGTATATCACCATGTGCACCAAATAACTCAAAGCTCTAACTGATAAGGTTAAGGATGTACAAATCCTTTTTCAACATCTATTCTGAATTCTGGACTCTATCAAAAAGCAATAAAAATTAAAGACAAAAAGTCTTCCTCTGTTACTACCATACAAACAATAATACTGATTATGGGTCTGCTTTCAAGTTATACACAGATTTGGCCTATCAGTGGATGCTTACAGAAGACTTTCTATCCTTCTTGAAGCTACAGGCTATATATTAGGATGCTGAGAATTGGATAACAATACATCCTTAAATGCAAAAAACAAGGGGATAATGACAAACCTGACCACTTCAGGTACTTTATCTTTATATACCACTTCTTTGGGGAGGAAGAGTCTTCAAAAAGCCATCAAAGAACTCCCCCATATGATTAACAGTTAAGTCAAAAGTGATATCTTCAATGGGACAGTCAACCTTAGGCCTGAAATGAAATGGCCTGCCATGTTAAACTGAATAAACCTGCTAGATTATGAAAGTTAAAAGTTAACTAACTGGCCCTCTTCAACAAAAATCTTGATGAGTGGATGGGAAATAGAAAATTCACCCCGGGGATCACTCCACTAGCTCTACTCGACAGAGGCACTGGGAACTAAGGTCGGGTGGCACGATGCCAGGGTAATCCTATGGGCTAGGCTTGTAAACGATCCAGGGCCATTAGCCTAATACACACCTATGAACCTATGGTACATGTAAAAATGACTGGTCTTTCTGTAAGCTGCACACATACAAGATTGTAAAACTGAAATGTTTCCAACTGTCAATTTTTTAAATTTAATTCAGAGGTTTCTGCAACCTCAGAGGTAGTTGTCTAATTAAGGGGTACATGGACACAGGAGCTTGCTCCCTGTAAAAAAAAAAAAAGTTGTATGCAGGAGTCCAGTTTTGCAGTTTTGCAAGTTTCTAGAAATAAAGAAGGTACACTCTACAGCTTCTTACACATGAAATCCTCACACCACCTAACATTAGAACCAGCACTGGGCTAAACAAGCAGAAAGACTGTAAAAGTAAAAAAAAACACAGCACTATTAGCAAGTAAACCCAAATGTCATGAGGTACTATTACAGTGAATCTCCCTGTAGTATGGACTATTACACAATCACAAACTCCAGCACTAAAACGCATCAATAATATGTACTTGAAAAACTGCTCTGTCTTTTGCCCTACCTAAGATGCAGAAAGGAAACAGTTTCTACTTGAGTTAGTTAACAAAAAACTGACTTCTGGTTTGGCCTGAATTTGGGCAGAGTAACATTTGAATTGTCCTAAGACATTATCTCAGCCGTTCTACATTCACAGTACTATAACATGGCACTCAATGATTAAGCAGACAAGAGGGATGCAATGTAAACAGTGATCTAGGTAGCGTCAGGGCAAAAATGAGCCACTGTCTGTCAATTTCATGATAAATGAAAGCTTCTGCTCCTTAAGGTACATCATAAAATAATTTTCCCACTCATCATCTCCATTAGTCAACTGCTTCAAAACAACACAGAGAAAAAAACTCAAATTTTATCCACAGTCATTTACTTCCACACCTCCTTTATTCAGATACTGTGTCATACAGTGACAGTGACGGTAAGTAATGAGTACAAGCTGTCTACATACATTAAAGAGATTCTTGATGATGGGCTGCCAACTTCACAATTATTTTCATTCTTCTGTCTTACTTTATTCAAAGCACTTGTCATTTTGTAAGTGCTGTAGTTTCTGTCTGGCTTCCTGGGGGCAGGTGGGAGAGAGTCAGGGGTGAGTGAAGACTCCAGAAAGACATTTTCCACCACATCCAGGATAGGAGGAAAGGCCAGGGGTTTATGCTGAGGCAGGTCAAGGAACTCTCTCAGTCTCTTCTTTGACTGAGGGTAATCCTGCACCTCCCAATGGAAATGTTCTCTGAGTGAATTTAAGGTTTCCCCGAAAGAGAGGTCTTCGGGAGTAGTGGCAGCAGGAATAGGGTCTTCAGCAACAGAATCCTCAAAAGCTTCAAATGTCTGTTCTTCAGTGTCAGAGTCCTGTAGTCCTGATTCTTCTAAGTCCTGGTCAGAAAGAACCTCAGGTGATGTTTCTCTCTTCCTTTTAGCTGAGGTGGCTTGGGTAGGTTGGCTTCCTCTAATTAAAGTGATTAAATCCTCTGCCATTCTGAGCAGCTGCTGGGACTGCATGGCAGACTGGGAGAAATGTAGTCGGAGACTGGGTCCCTGTGATGGGGTCTTTTTAGGGGTAGTCTTGGTCTTGGGCCTAGATGATTCAGAGGCCTTATACTAGGTTAGCTTAACTGGCGATGTGGTCGTTGGTCTCTACCTGGTGTCGGTCATCGGTACTGTCTCTGCAGAAGCCAGTGCCTGTGAAGCAGCTCCTGACCCAACCACATGACCGAAGGCCAACATCCTGGTAGGAGAAGATGGACCCGGCAGGTCTCGGTAGAGGCCTGCAACGGTTCCTTGACTGGCGTCAGGGACTGCGAAGGCGCCTCACGGAGTTCAGCAACTAAAGTAAGTGGAAGGCTGGGTGGCTTTGGACAAGAATCGTCCACATGCCTAGCTTTCTGAGGCCTTTCCTTTTCTTTACCTTTCTTTTTCCTAAGTAATTCCACAGCCTGACCGACCGACGCCATACCACAATGAGACAAAGAATTGCCAAAGTGTCTAGCTACAATTTCAGCTCTACATCTAATAGTTCTAACATTAAACAGGGCACAGAACCAACATCCAGGGACGTCATATCTGGGCCTAGGCAGGTATCACAGAGGGAATGAAAGTCTTGGTGTGGGATCTATTTTCCACAACTAAGACAATTATTGACTTTCTTTGACATCGGATAAAAGCAAGAAAAGGTTCTCCAATGGGGTACATAGGTTTAGATGGTTTCTCCCTCACTCTGGCAATGGCCGACTGACGCACTCGCGAAAATGCTTCTGCTTCGTGCTCCACGGCAAGAAAGACTGATGTAATGACGCCGGCTGTCTCCTTTTATAGCCCTGACGACCTGATGTCAGTTTCTGCACCTAGACAGCCAATGCAGGAGGGAAATCCTTTACTCTGGTATTCAGGCCGTCCGAGGGCTACCCAGCAAAGATAACCCACAAGTGATGACTGCAACAATGAAACATGAAGAACATCTACAATTACAGCCTGTCCTGAGTAACCATGTAGATGTTTTCCATACCTGACTGAATATTATGGTACATGTGCCACCTTCAGGTAAATAAAATATTCTCATGGCTGCACTCCATCTGCAAACAGGCAAACTCATTAACAAAACATGATGGTAACTCTGTTCACTATGTGAGTTATTCCTGACCATTTTAAGCAAACTTAGTCTTTAAGCAACCAGTGTAAAACAAGTATTTTTCTGGATAATCATGCTCATTATCCATGTTAAAGACAGCAACTGCTTCAGCCTGATGAAACATCTGGTTTGGTCAGCAGTCAGAATGACATCTTAGCTTTAAACTCCAAACATGGTACGCTCAGTTTATGTGAGAGGAAATGTTAGACTGCCAGCAAATGAAAAAAAAGGAATCTATAAAGCCAAAGAATAAAATGTTAATAAAAAAAAAAAACTGCATCACCACAGGAAAAAATACTTCCATAAGGCAAAGCTCGGTAAGTTTACAGATTTATGCAAGTTCTCACCATATCTAGAGCACCACATGATTCAAGCTTATTTCTTCACTCAGTGCAACTCTTATGGAGGTGAGGACAATTCTGTCTACTACTGTTTAGTAGCACACTTTTGTACAGCCTAAAGACAAACACTGAAACCTTTTTTGTGCACATTCTGCAGTGGTTTACTAGTTACATAAAGAATATTGCTCACTGACAGAATTTTTTCCTTTGTAAAAAAAAGTGAAACTCTGTGTTCCAGACTGTCCCTGTGTCAAACACTTGCATTTTCCCGGGCGGATGCCTCTGAAGACCCGTACTAACTAAGGGAATAACTAAACAGCTCACTGAGAGAATTTTTCCTTTGTAAAAAAAGTGAAACTCTGTGTTCCAGACTGTCCCTGTGTCAAACACTTGCATTTTCCCGGGCGGATGCCTCTGAAGACCCGTACTAACTAAGGGAATAACTAAACAGCTCACTGAAAGAATTTTTTCCTTTGTAAAAAAAGTGAAAGTATGTATTAATTCATACAGATATAAATTCTATCCATATGATTGTTTAGACTCTGCTAAGCTAGACAAGCTTCTCGTGCAGGAAAGCCAGCAGCCAACCCCCCCCCCCCAGCCATTAACTTCTGCTTTTTAACATAAGTCTTACCTCTCCCTATCCTCCTTCCTACATTCTCTTGTTCTTCCACATGCCCCCCTAACCTGACCAAACTAGGTAGGGACCTCTCTTTACCATTACCTTGCACCTCACTAGAAAGTGTCACTAGCATAGCTCTCTGCATTATACTGCCTTCCCCTTTACTGCACTCTCTCCCTCTCCACTAGTTCTCAGCTCTTCTTGGACTCACTTACCCACTCACTCCCCTCAGTCATAAGACACCCTTTTTCTGCGTCCTCACCCTGACCTCCTTCCCACTTGACTCTGAGCTTTCTTCTACAGTCCCCACATTTAGACTTACCTCTGGATCACTCTCTTTCTTCACTGATTGTCTTCCATCACACTCTGCTCTCTTGGCTTGGCTCTTCCCGCTCCGTTCGCCCTGCGGGCTCACTCCGCTCCCCTACCCTGCCCCCAATTCCCACCCGCCCCCACTACTCCTACATATATTACTTTAGAGGACACACCCTCACTTGACTAACTCCAATCAAATACACCTCATCATTAACACCCTCAACCCCTTTAGCATCACTTCACATCCACTTATTACATAACTTAAACTTCTCCTTTCTCTCAGGTCAGACTACTACTTCTCAGTTTTGCTACAAACCTACCCCTTATTACCTCTCTCATCTCCCTTAACTTTGAAATGCCTGCATTATTTATCCCTTCACAACTCCAGCTACTTTTCTGTATCTCTCTCTTAACTCCTCTAGCCACTACCTATCTCCTTACATCATATGAACAACCAATCCACTACTCCCTCACCGTTCCCTACTCACACACCTCTACAGCTATACTCCCTTTAATCTCTATTTCCACAAACCTAACTTATAAAGCTAGCTACCAACTACCCAAATACCACAGACTTGTACATATCAAATTCTACAACCTCAAAATAAAAAAATCACTAGTCTACCTCTATAAACCTCTCCTGACTAAACAACTATTACTTGTCCATGCTCTATTGGATGGTGACATTCATCCTAACCCTGGCCCTCACCATAACTATTCTACAGGAAACACTTACCAAAATATAACTAGTACCCTCTTAACTGCCAAACCTGGCAACACACTCTCAGTTGCTCATGTTAACATTCGTAGTATATGTAACAAAATTGCTCAAGTTCATGCCCTCTTAGATGTCCACCAATTTGACATTCTTTGCTTATCTGAAACATGGCTTAAACCTCACATTAAAGACAACGAAATTACCCCACCCGGATATAATATTATAAGACATGACCGCCCAGTCAAAAAGGGAGGAGGAGTTGCTATCTTATATAAAGCTAACATTCAAATCAGTACTATACATCCCAACCTACCCCTTGACAATAATACCGAAATTATCTGCTTAAAGCTTCCACTCAACAAAAGTAAAGCAATAAATATTATTTGTACATACCTTCCCCCAGGAAATAACATTATTACACTAGAAAATATCCTTAACTGGCTCTCCTCCAACCTCCCACAAGAAACAATTATCCTAGGTGACGTAAACATTGATTGGAATACCTGTAAAAGTATAAACCCCACCTCCCATATAAACTTATATGGCTTCTCACAACTTATCAATAGCCCTACCAGAACCAATAAAATCAATATCCATGAAACTACCTTAGACTGGATACTTACAAATAACCCCCACCAAACCTATACATCTGGTACCCTTCCGGATGATCTAAGTGACCATTCACTAACTTACATTATTAGACATAGAACAAACCTAACTCTTCCTAATACTGTCCTAACATTACGCTCAAAAAAGCAATTTAACTCCAAACTCTTTCTAGATGAACTAAAACAATGTAGCTGGTCTCTACTAAACCTTCTTCCCCTTAATGAAGCAGTAGAACACTTCAATTCCACATTCCTATCCATTCTAGACCGTCATGCACCTCTACGTACTATTAGAACCAAAGCTAAACCAGCCCCCTGGCTCTCCAATGACACCAGGCAAAAAATCACTCTTAGAAACAAATTTTGGGCAAAATGGCGCACTACTAAAAATCTGACTGACCGCCAAACCTTCAAAGAACTTAGAAACAGTACAAAAAAAGCCATTCTGACAGACAAAAATAACTATTTTCTCCTAACTCAACAAACCTTTAACAAGCAACCTAAACAATTCTGGACAAGTATTAATAATCTTCTTTCCCCAGGCCAATCTGTCACACCCAACCCACTAGGCTCCAACCCTGACAATGCCTCACAAACAGCTAATGCCTTTAACTCTTTCTTCACAAATGCTATCCAAACATTGGCTAGTCACCTATCTCCTGACACCTCAAACCTGCCCACATCTTCTTCTACTCCACCTCCTGCTTTTCATTTTGAACCTATTCCTACCTCCTTTATCTTCTCACTCCTTAATAAACTAAAACCTACCACCCCTTCTGCCGACAGACTCCCTGCAGAGTTCCTTCAAATAGCTGCCAAAGCTATAGCCTATCCCATCTCTATACTCTTAAACAGATCTATTACAGAAGGAACTGTTCCCTCTATCTGGAAAATATCTCATATTATTCCACTCCACAAAGGTGGGAACTCCAATGACTTCTCTAACTATCGTCCTATAGCACTCCTATCCCCTCTTGCTAAAATATTGGAAAAATGCATACATAAACAACTACTTAACCACCTTCTCCAAAACAGCCTACTTGCTTCTTGTCAGCATGGATTTAGACCTTCCCATAGCACCACCACTGCATTGCTCTCCTTTACTAACTCCATCAACTTTAACTGCAATAAAAATATTCTATCATCTGCAGTCTTCATTGACGTGTCTAAAGCTTTCGACATGGTTAACCACCAACTTCTTCTGCACATTCTTACTTCTCTCTCACTTGATGCTCCTTCCATTACTTGGTTCACATCATACTTAAATAACCGTCAACAGGCAGTTCTCTGGAAAAACTTACTATCTGATCACCTTCCTATCTCTGTTGGGGTTCCTCAAGGCTCTATCCTAGGCCCCCTTCTATTTTCCATCTTTATCAATGACCTGCAAACAGCTATCCCTAACACCACCTGCATTCAATACGCAGATGACTCCACAATAATCTGTACAGCCACCTCTCAAACCGAACTCCAGTCTATTACCCAAAACGCCTTTAACACTGTAGAACAATGGTTCTCTCAACGATGCCTGCTCCTTAACCCTAAGAAAACGAAATTACTACTCTTCTCACCTACCCGAAAGTCCATTCCTTTACACTTCACTCTCACTTCCAACAACAGTACAGTTATCTCGCCTGATCTTACCACTAAGCTACTAGGAATAACTATAGACAATAATCTCAACTTTGAGTCTCACATTAACAATACTATAAAATCAGTTAACAAAAAAATAGGATCACTATATAGAATCAAACCCTTTCTCACTCCACTAGCAAGGACCACAATAGCTAGAACCCACCTAATCTCTACCCTACTCTATGCCTCACCAATATTCACCAATCTCTCTAAAAATAACCTCAATAAACTAGTAACATCCTATAATAACATTGCTAGATTTGCTACAGCATCTACTTTCAGGACCCATCACTGCCTGAACCTAAAAGAACTAGGATGGCTCGAACTCCCTAATCTACTCAAACTCCAACAGCTTACTATAGTGCACAAGACCCTATACCAACCTAGCAAAACCCCAATACTTTCCAGTCTCATTAAACCTTACACTAACCTGAGACACCTGCGCTCTTCTAACAAACCTCTGATCCATACTACTAAAACTAACAATTTAGCAGGTGATTGCTTGTTCTCCAATGCTGTTGGAAAAATATGGAATAAGCTTCCATCTGAGATCTCATCTCTCACATCACTCCCTCTGTTATTAAAAAGAATCTAAAACTTTATCTCAATAAACACTGGATTTGCTCCTGTACTAACCCAGTCTAACCCTCTCCTCTTTTCTTTTTCTTATTTCTTTCTCACTTCTTCTCTATTCTTTTTCTTCCTCATATCTCTAATACTTTTCCCTTTTCACCTCAAAGCATTTTTTATCAATTTTTATGTTAAATTTCATTGTAATTAATAATATGTTTATGTCACAATAATACTTGTTTTGTAATTTTGTAATTAATACTGGAGCTTTTCTCCCCGGGCCTCTACTGAAAATGGACATATATCCAGCTAGACTAGCCCGGTCAACAAATGTAAAATAAATAAAATAAATAAAAAAGTGCTCAGCTGTCAAGTCCCTAAATGTTACCAGAAAAGAAGCACATTTAACAATGCAACACAGTCAAAATGCTTACCTGAAGGGCAGGAGCAAAGGAAGCCATTTACCAGGTCTTTGCACACACCATTGTTCACACAAGGATTGCTTTCACATTCATTAATATTTGTCTCACAAAAGGTTCCTGTAAAACCTGAAACAGAACAAAAATATTTATTTACTTTTTTGTTGACTGGACTGGTGCCACAGGGTCAAAGTTAAACTAATAAATAAATAAATAAATAAATAAATAAATAAACTGCATTACAATTATATTTTAACTTGCTATGTACCACTTTCCAAGCAAGATTCTGTCATTTTTTAATCCTATAATGCATCTGCCTTTGAATGATAATGTCTGTTTCCAAAATATGTTTGCCTTTTTCAACTTTACAGCAAGACACTATTATACTATATAAGAATTGCAGTCTGTAGAGTAGGGCTCATGATATGTGGCCTGCAAGGTCAACAGTAAGGTAATGTAAGTATGCATTTCATAGGCCTATTTTTAAAAGTGAATCCTTTTCTAAATGAAACACTCACATGGGTATACACACACATGCAATGTTCTTTTCAGATTCAAAATTTCTTGCCATTTCTGAACATTAGAAATTTCACACTCCAACGTAATTAAAGTCAGCCCGAGAACATACTGAGTGTTTATATAACACACTTTTTTCCTTTTGCATTTTAAGTCACTTAAATGTAGACTAACCCTGTCTTTAAACACCCTTTGATGGCCGGCTGTTTTCTTTGTGAACACTGCACCCAATGTGCACATTTACTTCAATCAGGGCCGGCCTTAGCTGAAATGGCGCCCTAGGCGAAGTAGTGCTCCAGTGCCCCTTACGCCCTACCCACAACATACTCACGAAACGATCCTATTTGAGCCACACCCACATGTAGGTCACTCTCCAAAAAAGCCGCTTCAGTAATTTCCTTAAATCATTTAAATGCATAAGAAGAAAAAGATACCTTGTAATGTAGTTAAACTGCAACTACTTTTGTGTACTTATTTCCTACTTTAAATACCAGAACTGGATCATGGTCAAACAGGGCCCTAGGCAGGGTAACAGATTGCCCCCCCAGAGCAACCCCTCTTGCACCAACCCCTACCCTCTAGCAGCAGCCCCCTCCCCAGCCATCACAGTGTTCCATTACTTGGCTATTTCTCAACAGTTACCATACACACTGTTCAAATCTATCAGTGTGCATACTGTTTTCTTATTTACTTCCACAATGTTTGCAGATATTGAAATAAAATAACACAAACACAGATAGCAATTTGCTAAACAAACAATACAGTCTTGCAATGAACACAGACTTAGCATGAGCAGTAAACTTTTCTGTCCTTGAAACTCATACTCATTGAAACGGCAAAACTCACATTCATTAAAACAGCATGAAAACCCACATTCATAGAAAATGCATCTGGCCAGTGGAGGATTAAGTTTACCTTTGGGCTGTTTTCAAAACAGGCTACTTGCACACACTTTTTAGGGCATTGAATACACGTTTTTGTTCTTTGATTCACCTTCCTGATTGTATTAAATTATATTCCTTGTATAATACAGCACCACTTTTTAGAATGGGTTTTAAATTTGTAGTTTTAAACATTCTTTTAATAACCAGTGAAACAAAATGTATGAATCAATAACTACCCATTTCAGAAAATGTCAACCATAAAAGGCCACTCAAAACTTCTGTAATTAACCTTTATTTTCAAATTATGGGTTTGCTTTGTAATAATGGATTCACATCTGTCCAAGGCAAGTTAGTTTTCCTGTTAATGATGTCCTGTATTTGCCATATTAATCTTTTTTATCTTGGCAAAGAGTTAAATTTACCTACTATAAATAAAGCACCCTGCTAAATGTTAATAGTATAATAATCTGCTTACATTTTCCATGCACTTTACAATTCTAGAGTAATATCTGAAAATTGTAGCAGAGAGCCCCATTGAGGCCTTCAAATGTACCTATAATTTAAATAGGTTGGGAGGGTGGCCTAATGGTTAAGGTGTTTGCCTTACAAACACAAGGTGCACAGTTTGAGTCTCACAAGGGATAATTGGCTAGGCTTAAAATGGCTCGCAAGGGCAGTTAGCTTAGTACTAACCTATGAGCCTATGTTGTGCTCTCTTATGTATTACAACCATGCCCCAATTATATATGAGGAGAAGCTGGTAATGACATATAACCATTTCTAGCTAACTTGGTATTTTCCACAAGCAAAAGGTGCACTTCTTGAAAAAGTAATACATTAGTGGAACATTACTGTAATCAACTATATATCCTTGACTGTATTACTTGGGAGATCATTCAGTGCATCATGTTGTTTATGTGATAGTAAAGCTGGGAAAATGCTGACCTAACAATGATTAATTGAGTGTATGCAATAGTAATCTATCTGTCTATCTATCAATCTATCTGTTTATCTATCTACCTATATATCTAGCTATCTATGTTTATCTGCCTGGGCACGGCATTGTATAATACTGAACAATTTCAATGGGCATGGCATTGTATAATACTGAACAATTTCAATATCAGCTTAAGTTTTAGTGAGATAAAGTTCACATCATACAATGTCATTGACATGATAATGTATACTACAAAGGTATTGTAGAGATGAAATAAAATATAGCATTAGAGAGACAATGAACTATAGATGAAAAATAAAAGATAATTTATGTCTATGTATGTATATATATATATATATATATATATATATATATAGATATAGATATATATAGATAGAGAAGTAGATAGACACACACACACACACACACACACACACACACACACACACACACACACACACACACACACACACACACAAAAGAATGCAATATAGTAACTGCAATATGTCTACATAAATACAGCCTGGAGATCTGGTGATAAGTTTATGTGGAGATAAGAAGTAGAATTTTGGAGTTACATGATACTTGTTACAAAAATAAAGTAAAAAGTCAATAAATGCATAAGTAAAAGATAAAAGACAGAATAAAATCCTTATTATAGCCTAAGCATAAATATTACAAGTGTAATTAGCATTTGTGATCATCCTTATCTAGCTCAAAACAAGTTACAACAAGCAAGAACACACAGACTCTTTAACAACAACAACAAAAAAAGGCGAGAGAGATAGAGAGAGTGGCACAATGACAGTACGCTGGTATTGCACTTCCAAGTCCCCTCACTTGGATTCCAGGAGCAACTCCCACCTTCCTGTCATACTCTTAGCAAAATAAATAAATAAATAAATAAATAAATAAACAAACAAATAAAATAAAATTAGAAGTTATGTACCTACCATAACGTTCCATGTTAGTTGTCTTCTCTCGCCTTCTTTCTTGCTGGATGGGTTCGGAGCCGATCCTCGGCTCCGACTCGGCACTTTCTTAGCTTGAGAACTCCTTTTACCAGCTCGAGGCAACCCTATATCCCATGATGCAAGGCGGGACTACCTCAGATCTCGTTTGGTAGCTAACATACCCTGCTAAGGATAAACCTAGAACAACTAGGAAACAACAACTCCTAACAAATGACTCTCCTACCTAAGAGTCAGGAGAGAACAACCTGAGAAGAGGAGATGTTTCAAGATCTGTCCAGGCCAGGGGGAAGGAGGGAGGGACGCAAGAAAGAAGGCGAGAGAAGACAACTAACATGGAACGTTATGGTAGGTACATAACTTCTAAATGTTAAGTTGTCAATCTCGCCTTCATTCTTGCTGGATGGGACCGCGTCCCTAGCACCTGTATCCCGGGTGGCTCAATGGAACAGACTCTTGAGAACTGTGGAACCAAAACTGGCCCTATCTCTGGAGGCCAAGTCCAACTTGTAATGAGAGACAAAGGTATGAGGTGTGGCCCAAGTAGCTGCTGCACAAATGGTATCAATGGGTAGTCTATCCTGAAAAGCTGCAGAAGTGGATAGACTCCTGGTTGAGTGTGCTTTTGGCTTAGAAGATAGTTGTTTGCCTCTGAGAGAGTACACATAGGAAATGGTGGAAGTCAACCATCTGGATAAGGTCACTTTAGAAACTGGAAGACCCATCCTGTTTTCTGCATAGGAGACAAATAATTGGTCCGATTTTCTAAATTGTTTAGTTCTATGCAAATAGTACCTGAGCTGACGATGGACATCCAAAAATGCAGTTTCTGTTCAGCTCTGTCGGAATAGTTTGGGAAAAAGACTGGTAGATCTATAGATTGGTTAATATTGGTTTGAGACACGACTTTGGGGAGAAAGGAAGGGTTAGTTCTTAATGATACCCTGTACTTATGAAAAACCAAATAAGGTGAACGAATGCAGAGAGCTTGAATCTCGGAAACCCTTCTTGCAGAAGTGACAGCCAGTAAAAATATAGTTTTCCAGGTCAATAACTTCAAAGAGCATGAAGCAGACGGTCCGAAGGGAGGTAGTATCAAGGATGCCAACATTAAGTTTAGATCCCATTGCGGAGGAGGATGCTTTATAGGTGGTTTTAGGAGAAAAACTCCTCTCAAAAAGGCCTTGCATAATCTATGAGACATAAGGTTATTGTCATGCAAGCCAACATGATACTTGGAAATAGCAGCCAGTTGTACTTTGACTGTAGATGACGAGGATCCTGAATGAAAAACCTCCGCCAGGAAATCTAAAACAGAATGTACAGGAGCAGTAAAGTGATCAATATTTCTGGAGTTTGCCCAAATAGAAAAACGTCGCCACTTGCTAGCATAAACAGTCCTAGTGGACGACTTCAAAGAAGACACTAAAATGTCTCTGACTGAGTCAGAAATCATCGGTAGCCTGGCTAAGGAAGGAAGTGGAGCAACCAAGCAGTGAGGTTGAGAGAATGAATGGCCCGGTGCTGCTGACCCGACTGGTGGATCAAGAGATCCGGAACTGGGTCCAGATGCCAGGGCTGCACCAGAACGTGACGATGCAGAGACGGAAACCAAATTTGTCGAGGCCAATATGGAGCAATGAGGATCAATTTGGCTCTCAAAACGGTGGCTTTCTGAATGACTTGTGGAATCAAGGGAAAGGGAGGAAAAGCGTATAGAAGTCCCCGAGGCCAATCCTGGGTTAGAGAGTCTCTCAGGGGTTGGCCTGGAAGGGGAAAGAGAGTGAAATAATCTGGGCACTTGTTGTTTTGAGGAGTAGCAAAAAGATTGCAACAAGGAGTGCCCCACTTCAGAAAAATCTGATCCACTACAGATTGATTGAGAGACCACTCGTGAGGCATCAGAATAGATCTGCTGAGCCTGTCCGCCAATAGGTTGGACCTGCCGGGGATGTGCGTTGCTATCAGAAACCGCTGAGAAGAGATCGCCCATTGCCAAAGTCTGAGAGCTTCTCAACATAACGGATAGGACCTGGTTCCGCCCTGTTTGTTGATGTACCAGACCACGGACATGTTGTCCGTTTGTACTGCAATAGTGCCCGTGGGAAGAAAGTCGTCGAGGGCTTGCAACGTTAAAAGCACTGCTCTCATCTCCAGGACATTTATGTGCAGATGGTATTCTATGGGTTGCCACGTCCGTGGACCATCCTGCCCTGATAATGCCCCCACCCGATCAGAGAGGCATCCGTAGTGACTGTGGCAACTGGAGGAGGGGGAATAAAGGGTCGGCCCTGATGAAGAAGAGGGGAAGATATCCACCATTCCAGATGAGCCCTGCACGACTGTGTGACTAAGATTTCGTGCCTCATCGGGAGACTGTGGTACGACCACTGCGTGAAAAGCATCCACTGCAGAAGACGCATGCGGAAGCGAGCTAGTGGAAGGAGAACAATGGCCGCAGCCATAAGACCTACAACCTTCAGTATAAATCTGGCTTTGATCTTGTTGCTTTGCAAAAGAAGGCCGACTAATTTTGGCATGTCCAGGCTTCTTTCATCTGTTACGCTGGCTGAGATTTTTACGGTGTTTAATTCTGCGCCTATAAAGGTGATAGATTGGCAAGGCCGCAGAGAAGATTTTTCGAAATTTACTGAAATTCCCAAACTCCTGCAAAGCTGCAGAGTGTAGTCTCTGGTCTGAAGAAGTTGACACTTGGTGGTGGCGGAGAGGAGCCAGTCGTCCAAATAAGGAAATACCTGGAATCCTTGGCGTCTCAGATGAGCTGTGACCACTGCCATGCATTTGGTAAACACTCTGGGGGCTGAAGTGAGGCCAAAGGGCAGGGCTCTGAATTGGTAATGACTGGTCCCTAGCGAAGCGGAGAAACCTCCTGGAGCGCCTGTGAATCTTTATGTGATAGTACGCATCCTGAAGGTCTATAGAGCACATCCAGTTGTCCTTGCCCAGAAAGGGCAGAATGGACTGAAGCGTGACCATCCGAATCTTGCCTTCTTGACAAATCTGTTTAGATTGCTCAGGTCTAATATTGGTCTCAATCTCCCGTCCTTTTGGGGACCAAAAAGAATCTCGAGTAGACGCCGGATCCGACCTGGTCTGCCGGCACCGTCTGGACGGCTCTTTTTTCTAGGAGTTTTGAAACCTCCTGTTCTGCCAAATCCCTTTGACCGGGTGAGATGTCTGGAAGGGATTGTAGAGGCACGGGAAACCTTTGAAGGGGATTTTGTAACCCTCGGATATAATCGACTGTACCCACATCTCTTGTGATAGGGATTGCCAGGCTACTGGGTACAGTGAAATCCTTCCCGACTGCCTCCAAGGGTGGACAGTCGGGCAACACCTCAGGGATGTTGAAAAGGCTTCTCAGGAAGAGACTCCCTGTTGCCTTGGTTCTGAGGACCCCCCCCCTGCCTCTAGGGCGGCGTCTATTATTGTTACCCCTCTGCCTCTGGGGGTAAACTGACCACGTCGTCGGTGTAGCTCCTTGGGCTTTACGGAACCACATCTTCCCCCTTCTGACCCTTGGGATATGGTCTAGAAGGAGTGGAAAACTGGACTCCAACGGCAGAAAGAGTTTTACCGTCCTGCTCACACCTGGTCAAGGTATCCTTCACCTGAGGTCGAACAAAGCCGAACCATCAAAGGGGTATTAGTGAAGGACGCCTTAAAGGGGTCCATAAAATTACAAAGCCGCATCCAGGCTTGGCGTCTAAGAGCAACTCCTGTGCCTGCGGCCCTGCTCGCTCCATCGGCCGCATAAGATATGAGCCGCATGGAGGAGTTAGATATGGAATTTAGGATAGCAAGCTGCGAGGCAATCTTTTCCTGAGCCCCAGCAGCAGAAGGATCCTGAACTACTCCACCCAGTTCTTTGAGAACATCTCGTTGAAGCCTGGTGAAGTGACAAAGATAATTCAGCGGACGCATAGCAAAGGTCGCTGAAGAAAACATCCGCTTTCCATACCTGTCCATGGTCCTAGAGTCCTTATTAGGAGGATGGACAGGTACTGAAGGATCCGCCAGTTCCTTCTTAGTGGCAGCCGCCACCACCATAGCATCCACCGAGACACCCTTGGAAAGGAACTGTTTGTCCGAAGGGGCCGTAATGAATTTGGATGGTCTTCTGGGGACAGGTTCCACAGAATCTGGAGCCCCGCCTTCTGAGCCACTACCTGCATAAGTGGGTCGAAGGCGGAGACACCCAGGAGGTGGAGGGTCGGGATCCAAAAGCCTCCAGGTATACCGACTCATCCTCGGAGGGGTCAATGGAGGCCAATTCCCCTCTGTTTGAGGAGCTCAAGGATGTCTGAAAAGGAGACATCCTCAGAGGGGACCGTGGGAACCCTCCGACTCATCTAAGTCGGTATCAGATGTAGTAGACTCAGGGAGTCTGTGTGTTTCCTCTTACACGTCCTCTTCCGAGGGGTTCCCCTGCAGGATCAGGAGAAACCTCGGAAGAGGAGGAAATTCCCAGTGGGGAAACCTGGGCGATGGATCCCTGGGCCTGAGAGCAAGAGGCTGGCAAGAGGCATCTGCAGGCACTGATGAGGGAGGAGCTAGAGGGATAGACCGTTGACCAGGCTCAGAGGCCAGGACACTCCTGATCACCTCAAAGGCTCCCCTCCCCGGGAGACCGGAATATCCCGCTCCAAGAAACAGGAATTCCCGGCTCCAATGAGAGGGAAGGCTCCGAGGCCGATGTCGGCGCCGAGCTTACCAAAGCCGAAGCCCCGAGAGGGAGAGCGGGGTCGGACAAGGGTCCGATGCCACTAGCCCCCTCGGAGCCGACAGTGGAAACCCGATGACCGGATCCCTCCAAGGAAGGCCTCAAGGAGGAGATCGGAGCCGAGGACGACAGAGCCGAAGGATGTATCGGCTCCGGCATCGAAACAGTCGCTGTCCCGAGAAGCTCCGGCTCCGAACTCTGGTGTGGAGTCGGAGGAGGAAGTTCAAGGGGTAAGGCTATAGCCGAAGTCTGTTGAGACGGGCTATGGAGCATTTGGGCCAGTGCCTGAGACTTCAACAGCCTGCTTACCAAAGTCGTGGTCAGACAGCCTGGAAGATCTCGAAGATCGGCTCCGATGGCTCCGCTCCGACAAAAGAGGAGACCCCGGAGCCGAATGGATACTCAGTATCGAAGGGGACCGAGATCTCTTTCGGGTCGAAGCCATCGGAGCCGAAGTCCCCTGAACCCCAGATGGAGCCGAAGGTTTCTCGGCTCCGATGCTGGATAAAGTGTCGGCTCCAGCTGGAGCCGACAAGGCCACAGTAGAGAAGGTATCGGAGCCAGCCGGTGCCGACCCTACTACTTTAACGGTAGATGCATCGGTTCCAGCCGGAGCCGAAGCCACCGGAGGAGGCTTGGATACTGAAGCCTGAGCCTTCGGTGGTTTAGAAGGTTTCCCAGACCTTGCTTTAGAGGGAGAACCTTCCGGCTTAAGTAAGCCTCGGAGGATAAGCTTATTCCTCCTTTCCTGCAGGACTCTCTGGCTAAAAGCGTGACACAAAGCACAGGAGTCCTGCAGGTGCAAAGGCCCCAGGCAGTACACACAAGAAGTGTGACCGTCTGTCAGAGACATTTTCTGACAGCACTGGTCACACTTCTTAAAGCCTGAGACCTTGCCTTCCCTAGACATATCCTAGGAGGAAGTAACACACACAAACCCCAACAAACACACAAATTAATCTTCTACACACAACACACAGGAAGGGATTAACCAATAGGGTTTTAGGCCTAACCAAAAACTTTATACTAAAGGTTATAAAAAAGGGTTATAAAGTTTGAAAGGAAGGGAATAGGGTAGGCTGTAATATACTACAGACTATACTAAGACTAAAAGGGGAAAATAAATTCCTAACTAAGCTTTTTCTGATTTTACCAGAAAATCACTTACCTCAGCTGGCAAAGGAGACCTCTTTCGCTAAGCGGCAAACGAGATCTGAGGTAGTCCCGCCTTGCATCATGGGATATAGGGTTGCCTCGAGCTGGTAAAAGGTGTTCTCAAGCTAAGAAAGTGCCGAGTCGGAGCCGAGGATCGGCTCCGAACCCATCCAGCAAGAATGAAGGCGAGATTGACAACTTAACATCAATAAAATAAATAAAATCTGTAGAATGCCAGTATGCTGGCACTGACTTCCCAGTGCTCACACTGTGTGCACCTAGCGCCTACTGAGACCAGCCTGTTACTGCATTTCTCATCTTTTTGGGAAATGACTGTAAAACACCCCGCTGGCTGCAACAGAAAAATGTCCAGCACTAAAAGATACCCTGCAGTACTTATTTCCAGGAAGAGACTTTTGCTCAACCAGTAAGCTCTTAGTAATAAAAACAAAATCTAATAACTCAGCAGGTGACTCACTGTACTCTTAATTATGTATCTAAACTATGGAACACCATCCCAACATACCTAAAACAGACCATGAAGTTTTCCAGCTTCAAGCCCTTACTAAAACACCTAAACCAAACATGGTCATACACATGCGCCTCACCTAGGTAACTTTGTTTTAATTTGTATGCTTGAACACCCTAACCCTTTCTTACCTATATCCTTTTCTATATAGCAACCCTTTCTACCACTCTTCCTACTTAACATTAATATCAAAAATGGCCAAGGGATGGGTGTTCATCCACCAAGCTCCAAAAGTGGTAGCCTTCATTGTAGGTACATGAGAATGGGCACTTGCACTTGCATAAGAAAGGTGTAATGGTTCCTGCACTGACATGATGGTATAGGTAACTCAGCAGAAGGGTTATATGATATCCATTTTCAAGAGATGCACTGAAGTCAACAATTAGGAAATATATTTTAATGGCTTGCAAATCCCTTTTGACTGCCATGTACCATTAGCAGTTAGGAAATTATTCTATTTATCACAACTGATATCTGAGGGCATTTCACCCAAATGAAAAGAAGTTACTGTTCCACTGTACTGTAGTCTAATCAGACCAATTATAAAGTACAATACCACCCTCTGTATGCCCCTGTCCTGACACTTCACACAGCTAGAAAGGGCTCAGTGTGCATCATAAACAAAAAGATCACTGGCTAAAGACCCTTAGCTACCATGACAGGTTTAAACCCCACTATTTGTTATAAGTTTCTAAAACAGTCTTATGATTAGATCAAGGTCTTACATTCTGTACGATGAATTATCCACTTCTCTTTGCTGTCTTGCAGCTAAACAACATACACAGCTTCACTAACATTCGAACTAAGAATTGAAATCTACACCAACCTGTAAGTAAAACACACTGGAGCTATAGATATATTACCCAAAGTTTACACCATCTCTAGAAATAAACTACCCTTACATGTTACCCAGAGAGACACCCTCATCTCCTTCATGACTAACCTGGATGATTGGATGAACAACCACAAATTCATCACCAAATGCGCCTGCTCTGCCTTTATAAAGCAGAAGGTACATTATAAAAGCATGTATCTGTAAAGTACAAAAGCTTTTGTGACTTACTTGCCTAGTAATTGCTGTCTTTCTATTAAGCAATATGTATGTAAAAAAGATAATGCAGAAACACTATCACTGTGGAAATGTCTGCTTTTTCTATATCTAGTGCCATTTTGCCAGTATGGGAAATGGAATCATGGAAACGTCTGGCAGTGAAAATGAAATGCAGCAATAGAAACTGCTCACCATAAACTTAAAATTGATGTCTAGGTGAAACACTATGAAACTGTAAAAGATATATAAATGTACATCTTGATATATACAGTAACAATGCAGCAGCGATCAG